>NW_027103598.1:725307-972486 GCF_902728285.1 Clytia hemisphaerica
GGAGAAATAATTTGTGGAGCAGTATTTCAAAGCAATACACAAAGAACTGATCGAACACGGGCACCAATGAAAGATTGCTTGGATTCCGCAAAATAAAGAAATCGAGTTTACAAAAACCATGCAAGGATTTAGACGGGATAGAGAAAGTGTTAACAGATCAAATTCGAATTGTTGCATTATGGTTTGAATAATAAAATCAAAAAGGAAACCTATTGCACTTCACCATCAGGAGATAAAATTTAAGAAAAAGATTTTGTTAAAGATTTGGGAATCCTAACGTGCAACGATTGCCACTACAAAAATCAGATTAAAACAACTATTGAAAAAAGCAAAAAATCTCATTTCTTGGATATTAGGAACGTTCACTTGCCGCTCATTTCATACTATGCTTACTCTGTATAAATCGCTTGTTATCCCAATTCTGAAGTACTGCTCAGTTCTATGGAGCCCTGGTGCTGTCGGCCTTATTCAAAGACTTAGTCACCGTTAGTACTAATATATCCCGTTTTACTGTAATAATGAATAATATTTTATTTATCGATATTTTCATTCTTCCCGGTCTAGCAGAACAATTTATATGTGTAACCTCCGGACCTTATTACGACCCCCCCCCCGTTTATTTTTTTTTAAATATTTTCAGTTGGCAACAAAGAAGGCCCTTATTTGCTCCAAAAAGCCTGATTTTAGCCTATATTTACCTTATTTTTGGGTTTCAGAAGTACAATTTCCAACCCCCCCCCGGCTATTAGTCCCCCCGTTTAAAATTTCGAAAATTTCCAACCCCCCCGTTTATCGAACCACCCCCCCCCCCCCCCCGTTTATTTGGCACCTAAGAGTACATGCTTATCACAAATTTGTACATTCAACCTATCAGTCTATCTTATTTCGTTCTAACTATAGTCATAGCTATTGTAAAATATCCCTACGTGCTTTTCTTGCAAGATGTCCCAAAAACGAAAAATTCATGTCTTGTTTTTCTACTTTCTTATAAGCTTTGGGGAGAAATTGTGGAGAAAACCCTTAGAATACAGGAACTGAAGATCTCCGATAAGGCAGAACAAGAAAATATATCAATCTATTATTAACAACACAAGCAGCATAAAAAACAACACCAAAGAATAGAGGTGGCCAATCAAAAACAATCAAGATCATAGCTTGTTAAGAAGAAGAAGAACTTTGGAAATGTGAACAAGCTAAAGGAGAATGACAAGACGCTCTGTCTCGCAGCCGCTGTAGCCTTTTCTCAGTGGAGTCGAAAATATGGATAGAAAGTCTATTGTTTCCAGTTTAAAAACGCCAGTAGAGATGATTTCGGAGTGTACCTTTTACCGCGTAATTTCGAATGGAAATAAATTCGTAGGGAAACTTCCCAGTGGCGAAAAATTCAGGGTATTCTTTTCACTCGGCACGATATTTTGGGCAATTTTCTAGATGGGTTCGGGGTCAACCGGGTCTGTGACACGTGGGTTTAGCAAGTAAGAAGAATAAGGCTTACATATCAATCTTTAACATATTTTTATGAAAAGAGAGAAGAGTTTATTAATAGATAAAAATAACTCAAGGAGAACTATTCACCGGAAGAGCACGGTCACATTTTCATCAGATTAGCCAAATATAATGAAAGTTTTAGTGACGTAAGGTACAATTTTGAAAGTCGTAAATTTTGGTCGGCCTATAGACTGGCACGCCAGTCTTATCTGATATTCCGATGGCGTATTGGCGGCCGCCCACGCTAAAGCTCTAAAGGAGCGGACCAATTCCTCGGAGAGTTTAGTAGTGGCCTTTGATGGCCGACAACAGTCGGGTCAATGGCTTAATCTTCCTTGCCAAAATATTGTTCGTCCCGACTGCAATAGCATAAAACGTCTGCTGCGCCGACCGTCAAAAACGATTTATTTATATAGTTTTGGCGCTTCAATGACAGAAATTTCGGATCGAGGGCAATCAGTGAAGAACCTTTGTTGGATTTTGGTTGTTTTTGGTTTGGTTTTGGACTTTTTTAATTAAATGTCTTTAGCTTTTCTTGTTTACTTTTAGTATTCAGTGTAATTTCTGTAAATGCACCAACCTTTTTAAAGATGGTTTTTTACACACAATGTTGATTTTTTTGTTTTTTTTGGGCTTTTTACTGCTTTTTACCAATCCAACTCAAATCTAAAGAAACGTAAACGGTATGTTCCTTATGCTTTTTTCGTAAGTTTCATGTGGCATAATCTTGTGCGGTCCTATCAAAACGACTGTTGACCGCCAACAACTGCACCAACCGACTGACCGACAGCAGTCAAAGTCAGTCAAAAGTCTCTAGCGCAGTACAAACATGTTGTACAAAACAGATAATTTTGTCTTCAGAAAGATCTACAGACTTCGTATAGGTAGTTTGTATCTTACTAATGATAAACCTCACTTTTTGTGTACCAACAGACAAGCCCAATTTTGTAATTTTACAGAGCACATTGAAAATTCACTTTTGAGGTCTGTTGCCCTGAAACTATGAAGGTTAGTGTAATATTATCGAGTATGTCTAGGTGAGTAGGAAAAAGCAATAAATTCTGTTTAAGTTGTATTTTCATGTAAAGGAACTAAATTAGGGATTTTATGTTTGTTTACTAGTACATGATATGATTCCGAACCATTTTGAATATGGTGCTAGTCTAAAATATAACAAATCTGATGCGAATCCGATGTGTATATTTCTGACTAGCACCCGCACCGATTTGGATTAGTGCTGATTGCTGTGATCGTTTCCAAGCTCCTCACAAAATGTTTAAACACGGTCAAGTCAAATCCCGTAATGCAAACCTTCCAGATGTTAAAATATGCCCGACCTTCAGAGCAAAGCGTGTCGTAGCATATTTCTACATCTGGTACCAGATAAACGCCAGTCGGGCTGGAACGGTATCACGCGGGAAAAGTGAGCGTAGGAGTTAGGTAAGCGTAGGAAGAAATTTTGTCGGCGGCAAGGGCTGAAAGCCCGACTGGAGCGAAACCCCAGGAAGGAAAAAACAGCTAAGCTGAAGCCCCAATCTTACAACGCCAGATTTCGGCGTTGTAGAAATGAATGAACTTTGAGAAATTCGTGAAATGAGAAATGAAAACTTCCGTCGAAGTCGCAGATCGTGTTGTTTTGATTTTTGAGGAGTGAGTGATTGGAAGAAAAATGGCTGACTTCTAGTGGAAATTTTTATTTGAATAGATGTTTTGTTTCTTGTTTCTTATTTGATGAGTCTCTTCTTTGTGTATATGTGGCTTTTCTTCATGGTTCTCTGCATATGCAAAAAAATTCGTTGGCTCATTTTTGGTTGTTTTTTGTTTTGATTTGAGAGGCAAGAGAAGATGGAAAATCTTGTAACATCAGTTATCAGAACTTGTTGATTTGTTATCTTTTCCTATTCATAACTCATTCAATTTTAGAAATGGAGTATTCAGATTGCAAACACTATGGACTGTGAGTTTTTTTTTTCATTTCAGCTTTCTTTTTCCTAGGTTTACATGTGGTATAATCAAAGGGATAACCCAGGTACAGTATCCTAACAATTATTTACTGACATTCAAACATAGGACTTTTTTAATTTTCCAGGACTCATAAGTCAAAGGTCTTTATCAAAAATATATGGTTGTTGGACTACCAGAGACTACTACACGACACTGATACAATGTCGTACTGGAAGTGCAACAAAACGTGCAACAAACTTTTGTGAATATCTACCTGGTTATCCCTTTGTTATCCCTATGATAAAATTACAGTTTTGAGTAGAAATAAAGTTATAGTAAAGCAGCACTGACAACAAATTTCTCCAAAAAACATTTTCTTTCAAATAATGAAATATTAAAAGTCTTCTTACAAGATTTGAAAACGATTAAATTTTTTCACCATGCTTATGTTTTACTCAATTCTAGTAATTTTTCCAAAACTTATAACTTACGTAGAGGGAATTTAGCAAGAATTATGGAGAAAATTAAGAATTCTCAGTTTGGCAACAAAAATTTTCAAATGTACTGTACTATCACTTAAAACATATACATATTTTTAAATTGCCAGATTAGTGTGGCAAGAAAACTCTAAAAAAATTTAGCCATAAATCTTAAAGTGTGAAGTTAATTTTATTTCCACAGCTCACTTGTTCAACAAATTCTTGTCAAATTGGATGTCGAACAAGTGGGTTGTTGAACAAATGCATGGGTACCGAAATGATCGACAACCCAGTTGATTGACAATCCACTTGTTCGACAAACTATATAGTTGTTCGACAACCTATATAGTTGTTCGACAGACCAGTTGTTTGAGAAAAGAGTGTCGAACAAGTGGTTGTCGAGCAAATGGTGTGTCTAATAACTGTCGAACAAAGTGGGATTTCCCCAAAATTAATTGTACGTAGATGAAATTTGTCAAAATTTATATTACGGTGAAAATTCTCAGTTTGACAACAAAAAATTTCTCGATAGGTAATTTAATTTACATAATTTATAATTTAAATTGTAAGATTAGTGTGGCAAGAAAACTCTTAAAAAATTAGCCATAAATCTTAAAGTGTAAGGTTAACTTTTTCAGCATTTTTGGTGTGAAGAGAAATTCTTCAGCCATAGCCACCATCTATAGAACAATGTCAGAATTTACATAAGTCTTTCTCACGATAAAAATACTGCATTTTTCAAAATTATGATAGATAGATATACCCAAAAACTTTTCTGTCACCATATAAATTCTGGATTTTCCATCAGAGCTATCTTATATCACAGCACTAAATTCTGCAAATTTCAATTTTTCACAAATTAAATTTTTGCATGTCGATGTTACATTTTTCATGACAGACTGAAATACTTAATTATTTCAACATGACATCTTAAACTAGCAAAAGGTCTATCTATTTAATTTTCTATGCGTACGTGTAATTTTCCTGTGCTTAGCTGGTAGTACGTTACATGCTGACAGTCAGGACAGATTGTTTTTTGTAGCAGTGAGTCTGTTGAAAAGGGTTGGGCTGTCAGACAGCAGCCTGGGAGTAATGACAGTTTCTTTAAACTAACCAGGAAACGCTGTTTATTCACGATAACCTAAAAATGGTTTTCAAACCGTACCAAAAACTTTAGTCAACTGCATATTATGTTGACTAAAATTTTTGGTACGGCTTGAAAACCTGTTTTAGGTTATCGTAAGATATTTAAAGTGTCAGAATTATTGATTATTATGATATGTTCTTATTCTAAAAATAGTGTCAAATTTTTTTCAAAAAGGTTATATTGCTGGGTACTTTTGAGACGAGTTCCTGCCTGGTTAGTGTTATGTGTTACTGTTGTATTCATAAAAAAGGGTGTTGGAGAGGTTCACTTAGCCACAATGAGACTAGACTGCTAGAGTAATCAAGTTCCTTAACAAGTAGTCTGTAAGTACTAAAATAAAAAAGCAAAAAGTATTTAGGTGGAACCAAAATAGCAAATAGAAAAAATATTTCTTACCTTGAATGAAAGAGGCTTAGCAAAAAGCCACCAACCTGCATAGGGAAAACTGAATAATCCTTGTACACTTTTGATGATTGTAGAAAACTGAAGCTAAATTGCAAATACTTACCTTTCTAAGAATGTAAGAATAACAAAAACAACTAAGATGTAAAAGTTTCAAAACTTGAAAAGTGGCTCATCCTTTTACCACCCAAAATTCAAAACAAAGTGGTCTGTCGGCTTTTCTCCCTCAAATTAGGAAAGCACTCCTCCGTTCTCACAACCACCAAAATGAAGCCGTGGCAGAATGTTCTAGTCTGTATATCAGCAGCCTCTCACCAACTTTTGCTCGCTCTCCTACGCAGCTCCTATTCTAGCAAACGCCCGCCGCCTTTATGTTCCCGCCCTCTGACATGATTAATTTACAGACTAGTTTGCTAGTCTAGTCGGCCTAGAATTATACAAAGACCCGGCGGGTTCGAAAATACTAATTTGGCGATTAGCGAGAGTCAACTGTGTAAAAGAAGAATATGAAAAATAAATCAGTTTAATCATCACCTAAAATAGAAATTAGTAAGTTTATTAAGATGTATTAAGATTATTAAGTTTATTAAGTACATCTAAAGAAATTAGAATTAAACACAGCAAGTTTAATATAAAGAAGAAAAACTTACATTTTATTTGGGTTATATCAGGAAATCGTTGCCAACAAAACAATGGGAAGAGCGAAGATGTTGATCTTGGAGACGTGTTGTGAAGAAACGTACCAAAGAGGACCCCTTTGTCGAGAGTTTTATATTGTTGAAATTTAGGATGTATTAATCGGTATGAAAGTCTTATTTTAATCGAATACCGCGAGTACGATTTACATCAGAACAATAACTATTAAGCGAAACTTTAACATAAAGTGTACGTCAGATTTTTCAAGAAAAAATAAGCTGTAAATTACATTTAAAATGGTTCTAACTTTTGATGCAGTTTGAGTTTATAGATTAAATTTTCCTTGTTGAAAAGATAATCATGAGTGGAATAATTATCAAATAAATAAAATGAATAGTTTTTTGTATACCACTGCTATTATACCACTAATGGTTATTTTTTTAAAGTGTTTTGTTGTAAATTTTAATTTTTAAATTTCATGACTTGTAATAAGAAAACCATTAAAAAAAGAAGAATAATTTGTGTCTTGTAATAAGCAATTTTGACCGATTGAATATCGCTTCAACAAACTAAATTGCAATTTATCAACTAAAACTCCATCAAAAGTTTAACCGTTTTAGATGTAAGGGAGCTTCAGGGCTAAATCCTACATTATTTCAATTTCTATAGCTTAAAGCAAATCCTAACTCAGAATTTGATAAATACAGCTATCGAATTAGATAAGGTAAGAAAAAGCCATGATCAGGAAATCATAAGCAAAAAAATAGTTTGATTTATTCTCCAGGGTTATCCGCGGGGAAAGGAAGAAGGTGCAAACAACGAAGGGGTTCGAAACGCTGGAATGGCTCGGGTATACATTTTGATCGGTTATTGAAATTTTTCAGATATGAAATTTTGCGCTTTATGATCATAGATTTTTATTCACCTCTCTAATTTCAATACCCATATACCAAAATTTAAGAAAGAAATTCCTTTAAGCTTTAGAAAGGAGATAAAACGAGAAATTTCAATCCCTGAAACGCACAAGTGTATACAATATATATACTCATTTTCTAGTACACTTGTGTTGATAAGTTTCGACAACAAAAAAGCAGAAATTCTAGAATCAATAGCCTTTCATTGCATCGGAAAAATTAGTTTGCAAGATGTTTTTCGCGATTATGATGTTCCCGATGTTCCTGACACTATGTAGAGCCCCCTGACAACGATTGATCGTTTTCATGACTTGACTGGATTCACTCCAGCAGACTATGTTCCTGTGAAAGAGGACTTTAAGCGACAAAAACTATTAAGCAAATATTAGCAAAAAAGGAAATAACGACGCACAATTAAATGGAAAAAGGGAAACGAAATCTTAGTGATGAGCATAAAAATAAACGACAAACATAATGATGACGATAAGAAGTAATGAACAAGGATCAAAATAATCTAGAAGTGGTAAGTTGTAAAGGCTAAGGGCCTCTCATAATGGAGAAGCACAAAATAGACATTTATGACAATTAACAAAAGTTTTCTCCCAACCTTGTGGCGAGAATGAGAAAATTTCCATTGGCTTTTATAAAGCTAGTTTCAGCAAAAGACCCTAGTTTGATACCGTATCTTAAAGGGAATCGATGTTTTATTTGGATGGTTTACATACCCTTTCATATACACTTTGTCTTAAAATCCGTAGAAATTCCAAAAATTATAAGAATTTTGCTGGAAAACCTAATTTTCTTGAAGCAAAAAGATTAGTTAGACTAAAGTGAAGAAGTTAGACCACGAATAATGTTGGTGCGACGCGAGGAGGACGTTGAGAGATTGTAAGAATATAAATCCCAGAACTGTTCCATTCTTGTGCATGGTAACATTTAATATACAGCAATTATTTTGCAAAGCATATCAAAGTGTGATAATATCTTTCTATGGTCGAAATAAACCAAGGAAAAAAAGGGTACCAGCTATTCTTAAGTAGTAGAGTCCCTCTGCATTACAAAAACCAATCCACTTTCCGTAAGGCTCCCAACATCACGAAAATCAAGAGTTTGCTCTCGCAAATATTCGTTATTTACTTGACCAGAAATTGTTTCAAGCTAACCGAAAAGGGTTCCGAAATCGAATTATTTTTTCTTCCCGATAGGTGATTCTCGATTTTTGGCTAGGAATACCCTCCACTTTGCAAATTAGTACCGGCCCCCTCCCCAACTCCAGAAAAATGCAAAAAACAGAAACGAACTTTTGCAAAGGACTAGACTAAAGTCTACTTTTGGCTGAACTTTGCTTTTTGATGATTTTGATGACGCTGGGTCCAGTGAAGTAGACTAGGAGCTTTTGGCGAGGTAGGCATTTTGAGAGAAAATATCAAAAATCCAATTAACAATAAAACTACTTGGAGTTGAAAGATATAATCAAAAATGAGAAACAAAATCGATAACAGATTTGCAATCCTTTATTCTCAAATAAAAACATTGCTTCATACTGTTCTTACCTTCCAAAAATAACTAAAATCTGTTTTACAGTCCGCCTAAGCAAAATCATATTACCATATACTACCGGGCCACTTAATTGCGCCATCCAGTCTATAAAAAAGGGCTAGCAAAGGACAAAAAAAAGGAATAGCTGTTTTTCTCTCGCAGATTCTCAATCCAGTAAATAAGGAAAATTCTTAATAGGCATCTTGATTGTAAAATCAGAATGAAAATTGCGGGATTATCAAATTCGTAACATCCTTTCAGAGCAAGGTATGTTTCGTCGAAGAGATTATTGGCCCAGCATCGGGCCTATCATTAGAATGTCGCCGTCTGTGATGATGGTTGTCTGTTTTTGAAGAAGCAGCGTTTTGTCGATTCAAGTTCATTTTGTAAGAAACGGCGCCTTGTGGTACGAAATGAACACATTGTGAACAAACACTCGACTATTGCTATGTAGCTAGGCCTATGCCGCTTCGGCTTCTTATTAAATAA
Organism: Clytia hemisphaerica; assembly: GCF_902728285.1. Taxonomy (NCBI): domain Eukaryota; kingdom Metazoa; phylum Cnidaria; class Hydrozoa; order Leptothecata; family Clytiidae; genus Clytia; species Clytia hemisphaerica. The sequence goes on from NW_027103598.1 coordinate 734,346, forward strand.
AAAAAGAACTGACCATATGTAATAGAATTGTTACAAAACCTTTTATATTTTGGGATCTTTAAGAAGCTTCCCAACTTTTTGGCATGTGGAGCACTTTGAGGCGTCTATTTTCGCCCCACCAAGAATGTACTTACAGGCCCTCTAACCCTCCAATGTGTTCAAGTTGGCTTTTCTCGTTCGCAATTTTCTACTTCAAAAAGAACTGCCATGTGGTATTATAAAATCACAAAATCAAAAAAACAAAGTAGATATAAAAAAACACAAATGGCGGAAAAGCACAACTAACATAAAAAACATAAAATTAATTTCTAGCTTTTGAAAAACATTTCTTATAAACACGACTTGCCAAGGAAATTTGTCTTGCAAAGAACAAAACTAGAGATAAAAAACACAAATGGTTGAAAATCACAACCAAAAACTAACATAAACAACATAAAATTAATTTCTAGCTTTTGAAAAACATTTCTTATAAACACGACTTGCCAAGGAAATTTGTCTTGCAAAGAACAAAACTAGAGATAAAAAACACAAATGGTTGAAAATCACAACAAGCAATCAACAAAAATAAACTATTTCAAATCCTTTGAAATATTTTCTTATAAAGACAACTTGCAAAAAAATAAGAAAAAAAACACAACCTACGATGAAAAACACAAATAAAAAAAAAAAACTTTTCTTACAAACACAACTTGCCAAGAGGACTCGACTTACAAAAAAAACACAGAACATATGATGAAAACACAAAGGGCGGAAAAGAACAACCAGCAACTAACATAAACAACATAAATTATTTTTTAGCTTCTGAAAAACTTTTGTTCCAAACACGACTTGCCAAGAGGACTCGACTTCCAATAAAAAAACACAGAACATATGATGAAAACACAAAGGGCGGAAAAGAACAGCAACTTACATAAAGAAAATGAATTATTTTTCAGCTTTTCAAATTTTTGTTACAAACACGACTTACCAAGAGGAATCGACTTGCAAAAAGTAACACAGAACATATGATGAAAAACACAAAGGGCGGAAAAGAGCAACCAGCAAATAACATAAACAACATAAATTATTTTTTAGCTTTTGAAAAACTTTTCTTACAAACACGACTTGCCAAGAGGAATCGACTTGCAAAAAAAAAAACACAGAACATATATGATGAAAAACACAAAGAGCGCAAAAGAACAACCAGCAACTAACATAAACAACATAAATTATTTTTTTAGCTTTTGAAAAACTTTTGTTGCAAACACGACTTGCAAAGAGGACTCGCCTTGCAAAAAAAAAAACACAGAACATATATGATGAAAAATACGAAAGGCAGGAAAGAACAACCAACAACTAACATGAACAACATAAATTATTTTTTAGCTTTTGAAAAACTTTTCTTACAAACACGACTTGCCAAGAGGAATCGACTTGCAAAAAAAAAAAACACACAGAACATATGATGAAAAACACAAAAGGCGCAAAGAACAACCAGCAACTAACATAAACAACATAAATTATTTTTTAGCTTTTGAAAAACTTTTGTTACAAACACGACTTGCCAAGAGGACTCGCCTTGCAAAAAAAAAAACACAGAACATATATGATGAAAAATACAAAAGGCAGGAAAGAACAACCAACAACTAACATGAACAACATAAATTATTTTTTAGCTTTTGAAAAACTTTTCTTACAAACACGACTTGCCAAGAGGACTCGACTTGCAAAAAAAAAAAAAAAAATCGGAAAATATGATGAAAAACACAAAAGGCGGAAAAGAACAACCAGCAACTAATATAAACAACATGAATTATTTTTTAGCTTTTGAAAAACTTTTCTTACAAACACGACTTGCAAAGAGGACTCGACTTGCAAAATAAAAAAACACAGAACATATTTGATGAAAAAATACAAAGGGCGGAAAAGAACAACCAGCAACTAACATAGACAACATAAATTATTTTTTAGCTTTTGAAAAACTTTTGTTACAAACACGACTTGCCAAGTGGAATAGACTTGCAAAAAAAAAAAAGCTCAGAACATATGATGAAAAAGACAAAGGGTGGAAAAGAATAACCAGCAACTAATATAAACAACACAAATTTTTTTTTAGCTTTTGAAAAACTTTTCTTACAAACACGACTTGCCAAGAGGACTACATATGATGAAAAACACAAATGGTGGAAAAGAACAACCAGTAACTAACAAAGACAACATAAATTATTTTTTAGCTTTTGAAAAACTTTTGTTAAAAACACGACTTGCCAAGAGGAATCGACTTGCAAAAAAAAACAAAAAAACTCGGAAAATATGATGAAAAACACAAAAGGCAGAAAAGAACAACCAGCAACTAATATAAACAACACAAATTTTTTTTTAGCTTTTGAAAAATTTTTCTTACAAACACGACTTGCCAAGAGGACTACATATGATGAAAAACACAAATGGTGGAAAAGAACAACCAGTAACTAACAAAGACAACATAAATTTTTTTTTAGCTTTTGAAAAACTTTTCTTACAAACACGACTTGCCAAGAGGACTACATATGATGAAAAACACAAATGGTGGAAAAGAACAACCAGTAACTAACAAAGACAACATAAATTATTTTTTAGCTTTTGAAAAACTTTTGTTACAAACACGACTTGCCAAGTGGAATCGACTTGCAAAAAAAAAAGCAGAACATATGATGAAAAACACAAAGGGTGGAAAAGAACAACCAGCAACTAATATAAACAACACAAATTTTTTTTTAGCTTTTGAAAAACTTTTCTTACAAACACGACTTGCCAAGAGGACTACATATGATGAAAAACACAAATGGTGGAAAAGAACAACCAGTAACTAACAAAGACAACATAAATTATTTTTTAGCTTTTGAAAAACTTTTGTTACAAACACGACTTGCCAAGTGGACTACATATGATGAAAAACACAAATGGTGGAAAAGAAGAACCAGTAACTAACAAAGACAACATAAATTATTTTTTAGCTTTTGAAAAACGTTTGTTGCAAACACGACTTGCCAAGACACTTTGACGTGATAAAAAACAATACGGGATGGAGATTTCAAAATGGTTTTGATGAAAGCATTACACGAAAGCGAAAAACCAAATATGACTTTCCAGCAAAAAAAATGAAAGTAACAAGAAAGCCTTTCGCGTTTAACCTTTTCATAGCAACTACCCAAAAAAGGCCAAGAGTCAACCGGTAGAGAATATATTACAACTTTAAGAAAAAGGACTAGCAACAAAAAAAAACAAAAACAAAAAAAAACAAAAAAAAAGTGAAAAACGAAGGTGGAAAAAAACATTACCGAAAAAAAATCCCTAACCTCCAAAGAAACCTGAGTGAAGATTTACGCTAACAAATTAATAATTTTGACCAAATGACAGTTCTTTATCGCTTTTGCTGAAACATTACCAATATTTGTAAAAAGTGAAGCTTGTAACCTACGCGTGCTTAAGTAATTTTTCGAGCTGGGACTTTTAAATTAAGATTTCAGAGATATAGTTATATAGCTCACATAATGATGAACACTAGCAGAGCCATGTATAGTGGACTCTCTTTCTCTTTTGAAGTATTCAACTAAAAGCACTATTCGGCAAAAACTCGTATCCTTAAGGTTAAAGCACTAAATAGACTAGACTTACTCATTTACCATTCTCTCTCAATCCGACTGATAATCGAAGTATCGATTGACGTCAAATGAGCTTAGTAAAGCTCAAATTGCAGATGTAGAACAATAAGCTCGGTATACACTAAATAGAATAAACACTGAAAATTGTAAAGCCAAAATGAAAAGGTCGAAATAAAGAGATGGTAGATATTGAGCAATCCCATTCGAAAACATTAATACGATCTTCATGAATTTGATCTTCAGGAAGATCATTGGACAACAAGAGCAAGTTTTCAGAGAGAGACTCATCCCAAAAGACAACATTTGTACCAGACTATACGAAGGCACATCGACAATATGACTTCAAAGTAACGCGGAAGAGGAATCTGACTCTTTGTGACGCACGAAGGTTACATATTATTCTTAGATTGCAACAACCACAGGGACCTTTAAGGAGACTTGATATGTACGAGGTCATACCAAAGCCAATAAGTATAACAAAGAAGCAGACGAGGAGTCAATTAAAAAATGCGGCAAAAAAGGAGAGGAGACTTAAACCGAGGACGCAATGAAAGGCTATCTACTTTGAGGCATCTATAATAGGATAGGATAAAATCTTTTCGAATTGTTTTTTTTCGTAGTGGTGGTTTTTTTATTTATTCGATTTTCTCAGATTAGATCTCCAATACGAAAGCAGAATCTCAGCATGTTCAGAAGCACAGCGTGGTCACATGGGAAATATGATAAGTTTTAATTTCATTTATTTTCAAAAATTTGCATAGAAAGTTTTGGAAATTGCTTAACTGGAAACGATAATGAGTTTTAAATATTTCAAAACATGTCTCAAAGGAGCTCATATCGTTGGTCAAATTGATCGAATCAAGTTTTTTTGAAAGCATTGATATTGTGAAAGCAAGATAAGCTACTTGATTGTTTTCTTATTTGAGAGATCTTTAAAAGAGAAAGCCTTGCAAGCGGAAAGACAATGTTTTTAATGTTCTAAAAATGCAAATCATTTAAGTGGTCAACTGTGACCAAAGTATCCAAATGTGGTAAAATGAAAATTTAGAACTTAAAGTCAGACTTTACTATTATACTGTAAGTCCGAATTTGGTTTCCGTCTATAGCTATCTGTGACATTGTCAAAATCAGATTTAGTGGGAGCATTTTTGAAAATCCCTTTTTCTCAGTAATAAATGTTGCAGAGAGGTATTTATTTTGGCAGTAAAATTTGGAAAAGTATTATGTGTCAATTTTCAATGGATATTTCAGAAGCAAATCTTTCGGTGCCGAGAAGAATTTGGATAAGGTTTTTTTTATTTTAGACTTTAGGAAAGGACAAAAACTTTAATAGCAAAAATTTGATTTTCTAAGTACGGTCAGGGCACATAAAAACAAAACACTTATTCAGAAAGAAGGAAAAAAGACTTACTGATTTGAGAAGACAGCCAAAAGACTTTCCAAGTGTGACAACCAAACGATACTGATCACTTGTTTGACGTGTTGCCAGAGTTGCAGATGACAAATTGACAAAATAAGAGTTTTTTCAGGGACGATAACGAACAAATTGATTGAAAAAAGAAGATTGATGAAGGATCGACCAACTGCCCACCATCCACGAATATTGTTATTCAATTTGAGAAAAATTTTTAATTCTGTTTTAGTTGATAAAAATGTTTTGGGTATTTCGTTTCCATTAAACATGTTTGATAAAATTCACATTATGCGAAAATATATTACCTTTTGAAAGATTGTGGAAATGTTCAAGGAACCAGGAACAAACTGCCACACATTTAAAGTTCGCTTATTTCTCAAAAGATCGGAGAAAGGAAGAATTGAAATTTCATTGAATATTTACTACGAAAGAAATGAAGTTGGACTTTCCCGAAGGAAAACAACACATGAGTTTCCGTGAAAATCAAAAAAAAAATCCCTTGGTATTATTATTATATCTTCCACGGGTTTATGAGTATTCTTTGCATAGGGAAAAACGCTGGTAAATGAAAAAGAAATCGGTTTAGTGGTAGATATCAAGGCCTTGCTGGATTTCAAGCATGCAAATGAAATACATTGATGACGATGGGATGACGATTAAGCAACATTGAAGTAACCTGAACGCAGCTGTTATTACAATTTGAGTGACGGTAAGAGATGAGGTCAGTTTCAAAGGCTTAAACACATTCAAAAGCGTTTTATGAAATCGATAAGAAAATAGCGAAATTTACCTGTTTGAAGTTGATGAAGAAGATGCAATGTATTCCATTATTTGCATGAAGTCACGCACTGCAGCTCTCGGGTAGGCTTATCTTGGAAAAAGAAAACACCCCGTTTTACCAAATATCCTTCGTGGTTGAACCATATGCTGACATGACAATGGACTGAATTGATTGAAAGTCAGTGTTTTCGAACCATCATCAGATGTGGGACGAATGTATTCGAGTATAAGATGTAGAAGACTTCAATTACAAAAAACATCAGTTTTAGAAAAATATGTTCAATGTTAATTTTACTTTATGAACTTAACAATAGTTTTAGAATTTTCACGAAATTTGAATTTTAGTGCCAAAGTGTAATAATGGTAAATTCTCTCGATAAACGTAGGATCACTTTAGATAGAAATTCTGTATGAAAAGTATTTTGAGAAAATTGTCATAAATCACATATTGCTTACAGTAGCCGTAAATTCACAGAAGTCATTATCATTGTTTACTCAAAGGGATGAGATGAGACAAACATATTGGCAATTAACGGAAGGGAATTCAAAATAGAAAATCCAAACTTTTAAGATTATTGACGTGGAGAATTTTAAATGGAAAAAACTCACCAAAAGAATGGAGTCTTTCTCTAAAATGAGAGTGAAAAGAAGAGTTCGTTACGTTATTGGTAAAGGCTTAAGGCAAGAAAGAAAGTTTGCATTTTCGAGAGAGAGATGGTGTTAAGACATATTCTTGAAATTTCGGTTTAAACCAAAGGTTCTCAGGAGTTTTCATCAATATTGAGGTTAAAAATATGATCGTGTAATAATGTAGATTCTTAGAACGATCAGAATTATGTAGGAAAGGTAAGCAAATATTCTATAATCGGTGGGACATTGTTGTAGAAAGAAAGAAAATCTGGTCTGTTCTCTTAAAAAAGAACAAAGAAAGACGAAACGATTTTACAGTCACAATCATGGTTGTAATATTTGAGAAAAAAGGTAAATCCACCGGGAAGTTTTGAAACCACAATCGATTTGTAAGTGCTCTAAAGTAGGTTTGAAGGGTAGAGTTTTAACTCTGAGTTTTAACACTAGACTTAAGTCTTAGGACCTTAGGATCTCAGGATCCAAAAGTTCAAAAATAGTCCAATAAGGCTCAGAATATAGCCTGGAAGTCTGCCAACCCCTCCCAAATTGAAATATTCGATTAAGTTAAAGAGATAGCCCAAAATCGACTTTCTCGTCAGGACTTTAAATTTTGAAAAGCGTTAAAATAACCGGAATTCTCATTCTATTTCGACCATGATTGCAGATCTACTCACTCCCAGGGAAGCTTTCATTGGTGAGAGACTGGCAAACGTACAAGCCCGTTACAAAAACGACGGAGACGGAAAGAACATGAATCGTGGAATCATTTCTTAATCACACCCCTGTCACACATCCCTACTAGAACTTTTTTCCTCTGTGGGGTTAAAAATTCCAATTGAAATCCCGATAGGAATAGATATTTTATTGTTCAAAGGTTAAAAAATCCAATGAGGATGGTTTTGGAGTACAATTTTTAAACATTGAATTTCGAATTTTCCCAGGGGGGACTGAAATTCCAGGGTATTTTCCAACCGGGGACAAAATTTTTGCCAAATATTCCAGTGGGGCTGGGGTCCCAGTGGGTCTGTGACGCAGGAGTGTTTAATCTTTTTAAAGTTCGAAAATGAAGATTTCAACTGGAAGAGGGATCGTTATCGAGGCTATGGTTGGTCAATTGGTGTAATAGATGTCAGGACAACACGTCAGGGCAATTCTTTAAGCTTCTAACATTCTCCAAGAGGTTTACAAAGTTAAAAATAATCAAAGTACAGTGCCGTAGCAGCTGGGGGGCAAGGGGGGCTATGCCCCCGCCCCCAATAATTTTTCAAAAATGGTTATTTTGCAAAATGCAAAGTTTTTCTTGTTTTTTTCTTGAAAGCATTTTGTTTTGAGTGCATTTTTGAGCAATCTATAGAGCTTAAATTTTCAAAATTTTCCCCTCGGGCCAAACCCGTTGGTGGCACTAAACTTCAGCCCCCCCCCCCCAATAAGAAAAATTTAACTATCCAATGCGCCAGAATCTCAGAATGAATAATTGGCCATAAAATCTGAACCAGTTGTTCCGGGGATACTTAGCTTAGTAAAAAAGGGATTACAAAGATGCTTTTAATCTACACGAGTGTTTGCTTGAGGACGCTTATTAGATAGCTGAGAAAATATCGTGGTTATCACTGTGTACACATTCACGACAAATCTTAAGCGCTCGCTCAGTGGGTGAAAAAGTAACCACTACAATCATCCATGATCTTGGATGAAGGCCGTACCAATCAAATCACGAACAAGAAAAATAGAAAAGATTCGATGAAAGAGAGGGTCAGAATATAATTTGCAGATGTTTCTATAATTAAGAATCGATTTAAAGCAAACGTTAGAAAGATGAAAATTTATCAATGACTAGGTAGTTACTGTTAAGGGTCAGAGAACGGATTTCTTTTGAAAGAAACTCATCTCACAGAAATTTATAAGTCATGAAAAAGAAGTAAAAAACTAGATATATGTAAAAATCTCTACTGAAGCTCAACATGGGGATATGTGCTATCCATCTTCGATTCGTTGAATAGTAATGTGATTGAGACCTGTGCGATAAAATTCTTATAGTCCACCACCACAGAATAAATTTTAAAGAAAGATAAACTGTTGTGTTCAAGCTACCGATAAAAGCCTCATCCAGTGTGATCTTTTTAACACGTAGAGTCTACTTTTTTGAATCCCAGAGCCACACCCCGTCAGTCGGCAAAAAATTATCCCAGCATTAGTTCTTAGTATAAGCAAATTTGAATCTCATGGAGTTATTCTTTAACAATAATTAACCAGAGAGAAAATACAATTTTTATTGATTGGTATGGTATATATTACTACAGACTAGCGAAAGTATTCTAACAGTAACACTTTTATGCTATGGTGGACATATTGAACCCTGCTCGTAATAGTTTACAAAGAAACTACTCTTACTAAATTAATTCTACGACTTCTTGTGCTTTCAAGTTCTGAGAAAAAACACCTTATTAAACTGTTCTTGGTGAGGTACAATCAATTTTTCAATGAACCACATATTTACCCAAAATAAATCATCACATTGAAACCAACCAGACGAACACTATAACAGCAAGCGATCATTTGAAAAAGAAGATGATGTGGGCTCTTTTGCAAGCAAACATTTGATTAATTGCGGTCAAAAGTGGTTCAAAATTTGAAGGGATTAAAATCATTACCTTTAAAAATTATCTTTAAAGCAACCGTGTATTCCAACCAGTAGCTAACCTCACAGCTGATAAGATAACAGTATAAAACATTAAAAAATCAAACAAAGGATTATTGCAATATTCATAGGTGAAGTGTCCTTTATATTCAAATCGTTTCCATTCACATTGCGAGCAATTGAAGGAACAAGAAGCCACACACCAGTTAGCCTTTAGCAACCACCAAACCACCACCACTCAATTGATGGGTAGAGGAAAGTCAAAGTATATGACGTCATACTTCTTGTGGTTGAAAGCGCTTGTCCTTTGGAGTTCACGTGTGTTCTTGGGTAAACAATAGTTGAATGTATGTAATACTATGTGTTCTTGATGCTACTCTAATCTTCAGTATCTTTCGAGTCATAGATTTTGATTCTTTATTCATGAATAGATAATTATTTTCAATAAATAGTGTATGATTATCTGCAGCGTTGCAAGATTGTAATATTCGCATATCAATCAACAGGTTATACTGAACATCAAGTGTTTGATTTTGCAAGATGTAACTATCAGAGCGACGATGATATGTACATGTTATGAGACAGTGAAGTCATTTTACATCAAGAGTGAGAAATTCGACTTTCAAGAATGAATCTTCAATATGAAGCAGTGAAAATAGGTATAGGTCAGGATACGCAATAGTTGTTGCAGGAGCACGTTTAATAAACGAATTGGAGAACAGCATGTATTTACTTTTTCCTCCACCCACCCATCACAACACGCATTATTCTGCAATTTATCGAACAAACAACCAACAAGCCATTTCAATACAATGTCTATTTTGCTGATATAAACACTCACTTCACCTATCCTACTTGCTTAAAGTACTAATAAACATATAATATTGTTTTTTCTTTTACTTTTCTTTTTTGTTGTTGTTTTGTTGTTGTTTTTGTTGTTGTTTTGTTGTTGTTTTTGTTTTTGTTTATTTTTTGTATTTTATTTATCTTTTTTCTTTGTATTTTTTATTATTTCTTTTAATTTTTTGTGTTTTTCTTTTTCTCTTAATGGGCGGGGGCCCTTAATGATATTACAAAGCTATTTTTCTATGTTTCAAAAACTTATAATGAAAAATTAGTAACTATAAATTCGCCCCAGACTAGCTCATCCACTCACAAGCCTAGCTCTCTCTCTCTCTCTTTGGAAATCAAACTTAACTTTGATCATTATTACATTATTAGCAAGTCGCGAAAAAACTAGATTTGGGGCTTATAAATTATTTACAATTTTTTTTTACTTTTTTAAATTTTTTGTTTATTTTTTTTGTTTTTTTTCTTTTTCTTCTCTTGTTTTTTTTTTTTCTTCTTTTTTTTTTCTTTTTCTTTTTTTTCTTTTCTTGCTTTTTTATTTTTTGTTTGTAATTTTGTTCAATTCTTTTTTTACATTTTTGATAAAGTACAAAGTTACAAATTATTTCTTTCAATAAAATTGCAATAATTCTGCCGGAGGTCAGCCTTGCTGATCATAAAACGGGTTGACGAAAGAAAGAATTGACAACAAAAGAATGATTTCATGATTTTGAAAAACTATTATATTCAGTCTCTGAATGCAAATTTACTACATGCTAATCTGGATGGTTCCAAATGTGATTTGATTAAACACTAACAAAAAGTCTCAGCAAATCAGTTCATTGAAAAATTGATTGTCCGTCATCAAAAAACTTTTCACCATCTAAGTATTTCAGTTAAATGGTTTTGATTCTTCGTTTGCTTTCAGTTATACATTCATAGACTATCTAAGAAGAGCAGTCTATGAAATTTACCCAAAATTTACCACCAAAAAGCTCTATACTTAGATTTGTACTTTTCTCAAGCTTTATGAATATAGTATGTTTTCTTATGAATTTGAAAAGGAAAAAACCATGTAGGCAACTACAGATTAACTTTTAACAGGCATTCTTTCAAATTCGGTAAATGCGGTAAAAATTGCTTTCCAAAACAATGCCCACTAGACTGGAATTTAATTTGGATCTCGATAGAAATTTTATTCATCCTGACTGACAAAGGGGGAAATTTCCACCGGGGAAGTGAGACAGGGTTGTTTTAATTGTTTAAAGGGAAGTCTTTCGTGTTTCATTAACAAAGCAAAAGAGCTATTACTCTAAATTTAAAGGCAACTGTTTCTAAGAAGAAAAGAAGTACCAAGTTCATTAATCACTCTTTCACCGTGGTTTGGACATTGGAGATGGTCAAAAGAACATGTGTGAAATTTGCGCTTGTACGTTGGAAAAAGATTTACTGTGTTAAGCTTCCTTGGAAATTCAAACTGTGGTGAAAGACTATAAAAATTTTATATCGTGAATGTCTCACTCTACTGTTCAAGGAATCGAAGACGGAGACCACATTATGTTCATGTTAGACTTTAGCAGATGATACTGTTTATATCTAGTTTTAAACAATTGTTCTGAGACTCATGGTAACAGTGAAACGAGTTTCCTTCAAAGTAAATCCTTTCTCCTACTCCCAAGTGTGTGACAATAATCACCTAGCCCAACGATGTAAAAATAATAGATAACCAACTTGCCTTGATTCTCAAAAAACATCCGTGTTATGGTTGTAAAAATATTAATGACATTTTGCATCGTAAAAAGTGCAATTAAATAAAAACTTGCTTCATTTGCAACCTTCTATTGGACAGAATCGATCACGTGATGTATATTTTTCCAAAATTTGGGTTAGAAAAAGTGTATTTTCCTATAGGCAGCCTCACAGAAGGAATTTTTTAATTAGATATTATTGTTCTATAAATATTCATCTGTTTATTTTGTATCAGGCAACCTTCATGCACTTTTCATTCGTGAGATATCGCACTTCAAATCACACATATATTTTTCAGATAACATCATTTTATGAGCGTTTATTTATCCAGATGAAGATTAAGTGGTATCAGGCCGATCCGTAGTCAATTTGTCTAAAGATTGGTACCTTTATCTTTTGAAAAAAATTCCAAAATTTGCAGTAAATAACAATTCAAATTTTCTATCAATTCAGTGGATGTCAAAAAGTGTGTCAAAATCTAGTAAAAGCATAACACGCACTGCACACAGAGCTATTTAAAGGAGTGCTCATTTCAATAGGAAAACAATGGTTGTTCTCTTGGGAGAAGTGCCTTCTAGAGGTAGTTGGTTATCTATTATTTTTACATCGTTGCCTAGCCATTCCATAAGTTTCCAATTCTTTAAAGCTACTTCAATCGATTCCTAATTATGAAACGATTTATATTGTATGTTATGTTCTGAAGTAAAACCCTTTCAATGGATATTTTATTCAATTTGTTGATCGTGATTTGATTGGTTCCAAGATCCCAAGGCTATTTCTATGGGTACTATCGCTGAATGCGCACTGAATAGAATCGTTGTTTGTCGTCACAATGTAGTATGTGGAAATTTAACTGCAAGTTACGAGTCCCGGGGAGGGGGTGGTACGATTTTTCCCTTAAATCTATCAAATTTGACTGAATTTTCTCTACACTGTAAGGGTTTGATTTGAAAGGCCTAATTTTTAATAAAGTGGCTGAGTGAGTCAGTTGAATTATTTCATGTAAGTTCATGGGTCAAATCTTTTTTTGCGTTGACGGCTATTCCTGTTACTTTTTTTCCTAAAAATTGGCTTATCTAGCTGTTTGTCTCAAAAGAGAGGGGAGTTTTTAGAAATCGGACACTATCCAGTCCGACCGCAAAAAAGTCAGATAATACATTTTACGGTTGCGCCAGTTTTCCGAAACAGATATTGTCTGACAACGAGCGATAAAAGAAATAATGGTTCAGTAAAAACAGCTCTATACTAGCACTAGCACTACGGTCGTACTAGCAAACCATATAGTTTTCTTTTACAGTGCAGGAAATAAGCCTGTCTGCCTTTTACACGGGTCTATTGAAAAACGGCTCATATCTGAGATAAACTTCTTTCGTTGCAATAAGAAAACTCATTTGTTGTGGGAGGGAAACAGTCCACCGCTTAGTCAGTTTAAACTTAAACACTTATACATCAATATTACAGGATTTAGAGTGTGGACCGATTTTATTCGTAACTCGCAACTTGCAGATTTAATGATAGCTCGCAATTCGTATCCTGTCAATTCATGTGTAGTATTCATTCACTGTGATACTCAAAGTTAAAAAGGTAACCCTGAATGGGTCGAAAATTTTCAAGCTTTTTCTTTAAAGCTTTCTTCAAAATTGTTTGTAATAACTTAGAAACTGATTTTGGTAGGTAAAACGAAGGTATTTGTCTAGTTACAACTCAATCGCGTATAAAATAATAGCCATCAGTAGATTTAAAATAAATTCATTCAGAAATGAAAAAGTAGTGGGTGACATTGCGTAATAAAAAAGCTGTTCTCTCTCTCAAAAAGTTAAATGGAAGAAAAGTAAGTAAACGGTATCAAAGGAAATAGACCTAATCGTTCTTTATTTAACGTCAAAAAAATCTCCCTCGCAACGATAACAAAAATGGTGAAGAATATTGACAAAATAAAAACTAAGAAAACCAACCAAAACCAACAAAAGCCTTCAAAAAGGACCAAGAAAGATCAGCGTACTTCCAAAATCACAGAAGGACTTTGCACTATATCTCGATGTCAGTATAACGGTAAAAACTACGTCTTAACATGTGCATTGTGTAAGCGTAAAGTTCACTATCGATGCTCTCAACTACCTCTATATGAAAACATTGTATATTATCAAATACAACCGAACAATAACATGAACTTTTTTTAATGCATTCAGCATATATTGTGTACGAAACCCAAAGCATCGATAAAATGATCAAGGAACGAAACTATAGGTCAACAAGGATCTAGAAGACAAAGATGCTACAATCACTAAACTTCGCCTTCGAAACAAGAAGGAAACATATAATTATCCATGGGATCGAGCATGGAAGACAAAGAGACGTAAGGACAGCTTGCATATCAAGAAGACGAAGAAAGTATTAAAGGCTGCAGGACAATATTGATGTCACTTTGCCACCGTTAACGCATCATCACCATATCGGTAAGCCAAAAACGATAAACACCGACCAATCGTAGCCTCGTTTCAAAGCAAATTTAACAAAGACTGGATAATGAGGAATCTAAGTTGAGAAATGCTGCAGAGTTTCAACATAACGGAAAGTTTTACTTTCAAAAACAAGTTAAAGAGTTTCACGAAGAAGCTAAAACGAAATGCTGAAAACATCAAACACTGATCCCTATTTCATCTAGCGTGTTAGAAGAAACCCCAGAACATCCTTTCGTCTTGCAAAGATCTAACAAGAGTAAAGTAGAAACGTTCAGATTATATCAGTCTTAAATCGTAATAAAGCTAAGCCGTCAATGCTCTTTTAAATGCTTGTGAAAGAACGACAGGGTTGCATATTTGAAAAGAAACTAAAATGCTTGAGCAACGGCACCAATACCAATAACAAAGAGAAAGAAGATACAAGGAGAAGGCGAAGAGACTGGACTGCGACCGAAAATATTTATTAAAAGACTTAGTTAATTAGTCAATCGACAAGCTAGCAGAAAGTCTTCAGAATGTATGGAATGTTATTTGAGTGTTCAGTATCAGGTGACGATGGGAAAATTGATTCCGTATTGAAATTGGTGGCAGATTTTGAAGTCAATGAAAAAAAATTAGTTTTTTAAAGTGAAGATTTTTTAACGACTTTTGAGAGCAGATCTTTTTTGTGCTCCTATTACTGGAAGATATTCTATTTTAGATATTGTTTGATTTTCTTGGAAAGATTAGGAAATGAAAAGGGTCAATTTTGGATTAAATTTTTAACAACTATTATTGCAGTTACATTATTGACCCGTTAGGATGCACCACTGTATAGGACTGAGCATACTTGGACGTGAAGCATAAAGTCAAGTAACGACAGAGCCTACAAAAGGACACACGCAAACGTACGGCTGGGAAATTAGCGAATCGTAAGGAGTATGTAGGGCGGTAACGAAGTCATTTGCAGTATTTTTAGAAATATATGAGAGTCCGTCGTGGACTACAAAGACTCCCTTGAACTGGAAATTGTTGAAGTGTTTTTTTTTTCATTTTAGGTTCCTTACTTGTTTTTCATTAAAAGTGCTAAGAAATCGTTCCAAAATAAAAGACGACTTTCCTCACAATGTGGTCAACCTCTCGTCAGGTTATTATCAAATTAATTATCATCAAGCGAAATACAAAAGAAAATCTGGAAGCGAATTTTATGGCAGTATAAAGATTCTAACTTGACATGGCTTGAACATTGCCGAATAGGGCACCCCTTTTTCACTGTTTCATGGTAAGAGCTCGAATCTCAATCCCAATAAAATCAACGATCAATGAAATAAAATCAACGATCAATGAAATTAAACTTTGCAAGCTTAGCGGGAGTATTTTTTAAAGGCTTTGTTTGAATAATGTGCTTTTGAAAAACTCATATTTTTAAGAAACAAGCGCTGATAGTGTTTTTAATGTATTAGTTTGAATTTTGAATCAACCCTGTTTTGAGTCATTAACAAAAACATGATTATGATGTCATCAAATACGGGGGATTTGATGGCATCATAAAATATAGAGACTTTCACCAAGAATGCAATTTAATCTCCTGGAAAGAATCTGACATCAGCAACCAGTATAAATCGATTTTTCTATATTACTCATTAGACGTATTAGACTTTAACTTTAACTTTTCACCAGTTGGTTTTGCTGATCTCTACTGCCTATACGAAATTTTCTTGTTTTAACTAGGGCAGAAGCTAATTTTCTACATATTGGCATGACTAAACTATTTATTTTATTTGGACATAACGCCATCAAAACCCCCGTTTTTGATGACGTCATTATATCTTTTTTGTTAATAACTCATAATAGGGTTGACCGCTATTTTTCCGCCCGGCAACTTTCGTAAACGACTTGCCAACATGCGCTAAAGAGCAACTATGTGCAATATTTTTGGAGTTAAGGCGAGTTACAGTAGAGGAGATAAGGTTCGTTGACTGAACGAATTAGAAAAATTATTTGAATATGCAAAAGCACGTTCTCCAATCAGTACATTGAAGCAGGAGTATGTAGAGGTTACAGACCTTTTCAATTCCTCATCATACACTCTTAATACTTAGTGAATCTTTGAGATTTAGAGAATGGACCTCCAACCAAAAACAGCTGAATTTTATCCCCATTTGTATATAGATCCTTCATCTTAGCCCACATACTTGTTCCCACCGGGTCACTGAGAGACCTACTCTATCAAAACCGAATCATTCCTTAAATAAAACTCAATAGGGCTTGATTCCTTGATTCACCCCCCCCCCCCCCTCTCCATGCCTCGAGAGGAACCACAAATATTAGCAAAACACCATCGGTGTAAAACCATATAGTCTAAAAATGTGAGAAAAAATTATTCATGTCAGTATTAATGCAATAATTATGATCATTAACTCATTGACAAGACGAGTTCTATTTTCAACGATTTCTGAAAACCGGTTCAAACAATACATTTAACAGAACAAGCCGTAACGCTATCAAGAGAATGCCACCTTTGAAAAATCAACAAAATAAAAGTAAGAAATTGTTCACTTTTTTCGAGATACCGTATGTGTACTGCAGACTTGATAGGTTAGTTAGTGGGCTCATTATGCCTTTTTCTGAAAGACAATACCAGGGTAAAAAGGAAAAACAATATCAAGAGACAGCTGCTCGATCGTATCCCAAAAAGAATACTCACAGGGTCAGTGTTGCACTCTTTCCTCATCAGTTGAAAACTGTAAAGAGGCCTTCACAAGGAAGGGAAGGTTTCACTTTCAGTGACAGAACAATAGGTTTCTTTGTTGCTATAGAATAGGCAATGAAGTCACCTGACCAGTTAACAAGAATGATGTCACCATTTCCTAAAACTGATGTTTGATAGATGCATTCGAAAAGTATCGTGGAAACCGGAAGCGGTAACGAGAATTGAATTTATAAGGGTAGTTCATCATAACAGTCTCTGATGCTCGTTAGGTGACAGAGAGCAACCATGTGGTTAAGGTTTTAATGACCTTAATACCTATCCCACCCTTTCAACACCATCATAGCCAGTCTAGAAGAAAAAAGGAAGAACACATAAAATATTTGAAATCTGAATAATACGATAAATGATAATTCATTGGACAATAGAGACCAAATAAATGTTCATTCAGAGTTGAAAAGGAGTGAACGAATGGCAAATTTATCTTAAGAAAAACAGATAAAAACAAACAGATTTAAAAGGAGAAAATTAAATAAACTTACCAATTTTCCTTCTGTACAAAACACATCAACAGAACCTTAAACCAGTGGTTGCTTTAGTTTAATGTCAAGCGAGCATCAGAAACTATTATGATTGACCATCCTTATCATTCAATTCTCATTATCACTTCCGATTTCCACGATACTGTCTGAATGCATCTATCAAACATCAGTTTTAGGAAATGTTGACATCATTCTTGTTAACTGGTCACCTTCACTGCCTATTCTATAGCAACAATGAACCAATTGTTACATCACTGAAGGTAAAACATCCCCCTTTATGTGTGAGCTTCTCTACACCTTCCAACCAACGAAAGAAAGAGTACAACACTTGCCCTGTGAATACTCTTCCACGAACGAAATAAGCGAGCTGTTGTCTCCTGAGCTATTTTATTCTGAGCATCACTTCTGATATCCAAAATAATATCTCATATCAATGACAAGCTTTTAGAAATGGCGACATCATTATTCATACTGGAACCTGTGACGTCACAGCTACCATAGGGACAAATAAATCTACTAATACATCATTGAACGTAAAACATTACCTTATAAATGGGATTGCTCCACCAAGGTACTTTGCTTTTGAAAATTTCTTCCAATGTGTTTGAATAAAAATTTGTACTTTTTTGTCTCGGAATGCGGTTAGAATTCAAATGGTATAATAAAGAAACAGTCAACCCAAACCACTTTAAGGAGGAGTAATTTCCAGAGAGAAGAGAGGTGTGATATGGGGTTTCCATAACTAAAAAACTACATGCCTTGTTGGTAAAATCCAAAGGAAATTCAAATAATAGTGTAGGATATACATGAGAGAGGCGATTCTAAATTAATCATAACCGAAAGATTTTGTTTTTGCAAAGGTTTCTACAAATATGTAACAGAATAATTTTAAGGATCTTTAGTTCAGTGCCGTAGCAACCGGGGGGGCAAGGGGGGGCTATGCCCCCCCCCCCCAATAATTTTTTCAAAAATGGTTATTTTGCAAAATGCAAAGTTTTTCTTTTTTAATTTGTAATAATTGTCACAATTGAGTGCATTTTCAAGCAATCTAGAGCTCAAATTTTCAAAATTTCCTCCCTCGGGCCAAACCATGGTTGGCCCTCGCGGTGTCACTAAACTTCAGCCCCCCCAATATGGAAATGCTTCCTACGGCACTGTAGTTGGATACTTGGCGTTGAAGATATTGCAAATTTATCCATAGATATTTTATTAAAGGACTGAAGAGAGAATTCGACACCACAAAGAAATAAGTGGTTGCAAAGAAAATTTACCACCTCGTAATTAAATGGTTTTGTAAAGAGACAGCTTATCAGCATAAAGTCTAATAAGAAAGTAAGGCATCGAAAAGAAATCATGAAGTAGTGACACCTTTAAACTTAAGTGAGTATAGAGAAAACTCGGCTTTTATATCAAGGTATAAAATTGATTTCCAGTTCAAAAGAGTAAAGGCCTAAAGCTGGAAATTTTATCCTCGTAATTTGGAGAGAGAATTTACCATGCACAATGTTACACTTAAGGCGTGAGACTTTCAAACAATTCAGTTGCACTGCGACAGTCGGCGATACGTGCAGCCAAACTGGACAGCTCCTTCTTCTTCTTGGGAAAAAGCGTCAGGAGCCAGTACAGCCAAAGGATATTCGTACAAGGCTTATTCCTCGTCCAATCACCTCTGTAAAGAAAAAAATCCGTCTTAAAATCTAAAACTTGTACTTGACAAATATGGATACCGTATTACTTCGAATAACGGCCTTGGGAGTTTATTATATTTTTTTAGGATTCTAGGAGAAGCGTTTGAAGTTTTTTAAAAGAAAGGGGCATTTATTGAATAATCTTTAACCAAGGTAATTTTAATAAAGTAAATGGGGATCTTGATTTGCCTTTTCGTTTTCTTTCAGTTAAAATATGTCATGTGAAAATAGGTCAAAATGAGTTTCAATACTGAAATAATACAATCATTAACACATACTGAATTTTTCCTCCATATAATTCCTCGCAGCCACGTATTTCAAATAAACATTCTCCTAAAGGGAAGGCGTCTATTCGAAGGGGGGTGTTTGCTTTAGGGGGCGTTTATTTAAATCTTTTTCTTTAGGGAGGGACGTTTATTTGAAGGGGCGTTTAAGAGAAGGAGGTCGTTTATTTGAAGTAAAACAGAGCTATTTGCAATACTCCTACTTGAAGTTATTATAAAGTTTTCAGATTGAGTGCTTCTGACTTATCATTTTGAGACAAATAGCCGAGTGCTAGATTGTTAAAAAAAACAGAGACTTCAGATCTTTGTGACAATGAATAAAAAGTGAAAGAAAATCTTACTGGAGAGCTTTATGCGTTTCTTCAAGCAGATAACGAAACCCATTATGATCATCCTCATCCTCTTCAAACAAGTCCGCGAAAAGAACGTACAGGTCGTTGCAATGAACGCCCTCGTGGACAACAAAATCATCATCGTGTATTTCATGTCGCATGCAGGAGAAGTCCAGCAAAGAAACCCTGATATCGGACTTAGGAACCCCCTGAAACTCCATGTGTGTGTCATCCCTCGGCACCTGTTTGCAAAGAAAAATTTAATACATAATATGTAGTCATTTCATATTTTCCATTCATCAGCTCACACTATAATTGAAACTCGTATAATTACAATAGACTGTAATTTTGTGGCTAGCCCAAGTTCAAATTCGAGGGCAAAAATATAAAGATTTGGTGATTACCGTTTGAATAACAATATTTGTAGGATGCAAACTCCGAATCTCTCCATCAAAAAGAAATTCGAGGCTTGCCAGACCCTCAACAAGTTGATGGATCATCGACTTGATGTGAGCTGGATGGGTAGGTGGTCGATTATTCAACAATGCTTCCTTGGCAACTCCATCAAACCAAGTGATCAGATACATTTGGTCATCAGGAAATTCGGTTGGATGTGTTCCCAGATCGATGCCCGAATTATTTGCTGAATATCCATTGAAAAGAGAAGAAAACCTCTCGGGAAACTTTCCGCGTGCAAGTACTTCCCTAAATTGAAAAAGAAGAGACAAATCCTTAACCAAGTAGAAATTATGCTGGAAGCGGTGACTGTGGTGAAGGAAACCTTATCAATTGATACGTTAGCTTATTTCATAGGATAGGATTTTCAATTCAATTTACAAAAAGTAAATGTTCAAAGATGTGAAAGTTTTTCTTTAAGAAGACATCATCATAAAATGTTTTTTCTTCGTTATAATTCTTGGAATTTCTTGGGAATTGGAAAACTCTTTTCCAATGATTTCCAATACTCATATCCCAATTCTCAAAAGAGAAAAAAAAATCATCAAAAGTTGATTACTGCAGTGACGTAATAAGAAATAGTGTATAAAAACACAATGTTACGAAATAGGCTAATTATGGCGTATACCATCCCAATCGGCTGAATTCTGCTTAAAATCCTTAAAAGAGGACTGATTTATAAAATTCAGAAGAGCTCTCTTTGAAATTTTGCTATTCCAAAAGTAAATTTAAAGAAAAAACAACTAATCTTATTTTAGAGCTCATTTTGAAAGATTTTTTCTTCATCGTCAAACTCATACCCAGGACCATTTGATCACTTATTTAATTTACTGATCCACGTGATACAATGGTGAGCGCTCTGAAATCATAAAAAACGAGCTAAGGGACTGAGTTCGACCCTGAAATGTTACAAAACTATGTCCGCTGTTGAAACAATGCAAACAACATACGCTTACCTTTCAAGCACAGGAAACGCGCCAAGACGATGCTGAAATAAGAGAAATAACACTTTCTTTTTAGCCATAAGTTTCATCAAGAATATTTCAGTCTCAAGGAGTTTGAAAATGAAGGTGATTCAGTAAAGAAAAATAAGTAAACATAAGGGGATTACTATTACTTTCTCCTTTTCGAGAAACCATATGAGGTGAAAAGCAGGCGAGAAAGTAAGATGAATGTGTAACTAACATACCTGAGATTCCCCTATCATATTGGCGGACCTGAGAAATGATAAAAGTATTTTTTAATAGCCATGACGTTGCGATGAGAAAGTTTGAGATACGATTTGAAAAAAAAATTAAATGTAAGACGGAGTCGTAACAAATTACTGAAGTTACAAAACTTGATGAAAACCAGCACATTTCTTTCAAGAAGGGCGATGTGGATCAAAAGAAGTATGTTGTTAATTGAATTTGAAAAAAAAACTAAACTGTCTTACCTATGACAAAGTGCCTCCCTGTACGCTTCTAACGTCGACGCATCCTGGTCATTGCCGTCACCGAACGGCAGAACCTTGATCAGCATCTCCTCTTCACCAGGGTTTTGAGAAACGAAAAGATAGGAAAGCGTCGTCTTTCCAACAAAACGCTTAACATTCAACAATGCCTCCTCCACAGGAACATAGTCTGCTGGAGTGAATCCAGTCAAGTCATGAAAACGATCAATCGTTGTCAGGGGGAGCTGGTCGGCCTCAGGAACATCGGGAACGGTTTCATCAATGTCTTGGATGGACTGTTCGTCTGCAGGATTCGGATCTATTTCAAAAAACAGTTTCATCAAAGTAAAATGAAACAATGGGAATTAATTTGAGATCAATCCTCGCACTTTCCTCAGAATATTAACATTGCATTAATCACAAGAACAAACTAGATACAATGGTTCGAATTAAGGAGAAAAAAGATCTTTATAGTCCTAGGCTTTATGAAAAAAACACACCACCATTCGTTATCAACTTATTAAGTCAATTCCCAAAAAGGTTAACCCAGTCATTTAATTGCAAAGTAGCATAAAAGAATCGAACGGATGGATGAATATTTTCAAATAATAGAAATATTTTCACCATTCCCTATGTTAACAAGCTCTCGTTTTATGAAGATAAAGGAAAAAGCAGAGAGACTTACCGATTTCCATTTCTTCTTCTGACGAATCCTCCAGAAATTCGTCAGAAGTCTCCTCCCCTAGAGTTTGAGAAAAAAGAGGGAAATTTATAAGTTGGTGTAAACATAGTATAACTATAAGAAAGTCGCGGCTGGAACGTTAACTGCCGGGGGACAGGTACCTAGGCAAATGGAAAGTATATCGTCTTTTCAATTAATTGATGCTCTTAGTTTTTGAAATTCTCTCTAATTTTCCTCACCACAAGTTTTTTGTTGTTCGATATCTGTTAATCCAGACTCAATCGAACAATTTGAAGGGATTTGAACTAATTTAGGACTAACTAATTTTATATTTTTTCGGGATAATTTGAGTACGCCAAAATAAAAATCATAAGAGCTGAATTCAAAAGGACAATTTTCCTGTCACTTTGAATTTTGAAGTTACTGTATGAGCTTGAAATTTTCACAGTATTATGTTGAAGTACTTTGTTTTGTTGGATTTCTTAAAAATATTTCACTGAAATATTGTGAAACCATTCAAGGCAGCTTATCATTTTTTGAGTTTATCATCAGCCCATAAACGTTGTGTTTTTTTAGATTTCTTATCGCCAATCTTTACTTTATAATGATTTCATAATACAAGGGCATATTATTAATTTCTAAAATGCAACAAGAAGTAATCCTTAACGACAAACCAACAAAATTTATCATAAGATGCTACATTCATTAATTTCTTAATCTAAAATGATAATTAAATCCCCTTGAAAAATAATATCATTGCAGCATGTATTTTCAATAAAATGTTTGTCAATTCAAATGTTGAGCTGCGTTGAAAGGGAAGTAAACCCTAGGGAGGGGCAGTCAGGCAAATTGAATGACGGGTATGTGCGGTGGTTAAGGTTATGTTTTTCAAAATATCAAAAATGCACTGTAAGGGTGGAAATTTCAGCAAATCTAGGAAAAATTGCCAATTTTTGCTCAAAAATTTTGATTATTTGCTCTCTAAGAGTTTAAAATTTGAAAAAATGCACTGTAAGGGTATGAATTTCATCGATTTTTTTCTGTACTGTAAGGGTGTGATTCTAAAAGCCAATTTTTTCGCGGCACATACCGTCAGGTGGTAAACCCACTGCCCCCCCCCCCCCGGAAGTAAGTCTGGGAAAGAACCTTTGATGATAATTTCTAATTATAAAGAAAGAACAAAGGAGTTTATAACCTACCCGGTTCAGGGAATATCTGGTCCCTGTGGTTGGTGCAATCTAAAATTACAATGTTCTTTTCGTGCGTCACGTAAAGTTCGACCAGGTCAGCAATGAAATCTGAATATCTATTTCTCTTCCGCGTAATTTTATAATCGTATTGTCGATGGGCCTTCGTATAGTCTGGTACAAATGCGAGCCAGCTGAAAATATAAATTCATTGAAAAAAGAATATATTTCATTTTGAGATTTATCTTTCTGACATCTTGTGTAAACCGTAACGTATTTGACAGAATTTGTCTGCTTAAGGGCAGGACTTGCTTTTTAACCATTTCGATACAGATATTCCTTTGATTGCAATATGTTGGTATTCTTAATTTTTTTTGATCTAACTACTTGTGGTTGCACCATACGAAATATAACTAATCCTCCGCATGGATTCAAAACTCGTTTTAAATAAAAAACATAACTTACATGCCAGAAGGAGTTCCACGGCGTCGACTTCGGCCACTCTAAAATTGGAAAAATCGATATTTGAGTACTAAGTTGTTATGTATGGAAACTTTTTAAAGCATAGCGGTTTGAAATTTGTTGTTTTCGTGTATCTAGAGAAAAATCAAGGCTATATGGAGAAATGAAGAGAGAAAGGGTTCCACCATCTTTCACCATCATCTATCTACATGTAGATAGCTAACAAAAGAGAAGTAAGTCTTCATGTCAACTTCATCTACACTCGAAAAATGATATATCTAGTGAAAAAGTACCACCCTCTACGGACAGCTAAGTACTAAACTAATTTCTACTCTTAATAATTTGATATTTATGTGTCACTTCAGAGCGCCCGTCAAAAGCGTGAATGGCTTTCAAATTGATATCAGAAAGAGAATCCTTTTTTCCTTCCTATAACACTTTCGATTAGATTGGGAGTTAGACTAATGAGTAATCTTCAGCTAGCCTGTGCACTAGAGTGAAACTTCTCGAGTCAGCTTGCTAAAAAGATATGATTTTACCGTTGCATTGAAAAATGTGTTCAGAATGGAATAAGACGAAACGTAGTGTAACTTAGTGGACGTCACAGATTCTGCAAAATGATTTATAGCGGTAGCGTGGATGGCTTTCCGACATGGGATAGGCTAACTGAATTTTTAATGTTCTTTTTATATTTCAATATTTTAAAAAAGCAGAGTTTTTTTTTGAAATAATATGCCAGCGTAACAAACACTAAAGCTTTGGATAATTTGTTAAATTTTTTGTTGAAAAAAGGAGAAGGGCGCTAAAATTGGCGATCAGAGACAAGTTCCTGGTGACCTTGCCTTTTGGTACCTGTAAAATCGTCTGCTCATGGGGAGTTGAAGCTATTGCAGATACCCCGAGATACGAGCAGATACCCCGAGATACGAGCAGTTGCGTAGTGGGAAAATTTTTCTGGAGGGGCCAAAGTCAATTTTTTTTAAATGGCCCAATTTTCCAAAGTGGTGCCCCCACCCACCAGTTTCTAAATTTTTACTAATTCATTTGTCTAGGCATAATGAGGAAGGAAATATTTAGTGGAGAAGAGTAGATATATCTTTGATGAATGGATAAGGGAAAAACAGGCCCCACCATATTTGAGGCCGACTAGAAAATTATAAAAATCGACTGCGATGATACCCTAAATTACTGAATAAAGATAGACAAATTTGACACTTGCTAGAGTGAAAAGAAACTTAAAGAAACAATGTGTAATACGAGCGAAGCGAGCGAAAAAATTGATGTTTTATGATTATGATCTCAATAAAATTGGTCCTGGGGCGCAATTTAAGGCGTATAAAGTATGATTTTTAAGATTAGGACGTTTAACAAATCCTCTTTTGGCGCCCCTTGCTTTTCAGCGCCCCTTCAAAAAAGATCCGCTGGGGGGCATGCCCCCGGCCCCCTGCCACAACGCCACAACGCCACTGAATACGAGCATTTCTTTATACCTTCCGAATTGGGATGAGTCTCCCTCTGAAAACTTGTTCTTGTTGCCCCACTCTCTTCCTGAATATTGCATTCATGAAGATGGTGTTTATGTCTTCAAATGGGATTGGCTGAAATAACGAAATAAGAGGTGTTAATTTTGAAATTGAATGCGAGTCAATATATTATTGAGACTGTTTTTGCCCTCTTTTTGAGGTACTTGAGAATGGTACTTTTGTAATCGTAATCAAGTTACGGTTTATAGTTTGAAAGAGTGCTCAATATTTCTTTACATATGACTCATAAATGTTAACATAATTGCAGACACTATAAAAAACAAGACTGAATCAAAGTTAAACTTACTAGGAGCAATTCTTTGAGCCTGCCATCTCTGTCTTTCTTTGATTTAGACTAAAAAGAGAGAAAGGATAAAATCTTATCATAAAGAATATAATTTTCAAAGAACACATAGACCAAGAGCTGTTCAAGCCCAGTCTAGGACCTTTTCCCGATAGGAAACGGTCAAGTTTATGAATTGCTTGCTAGCAAAGCCATATATAAAAAGAATGAGTGAGTGTTATATCCTAGTTCCACAACTTCATCTGAGCAAAACTTAGTCCGAAAAAATGAAGGTAACACAAACATTAAACCAGAGGCTTGCGTAAATTAGTAAATATGCCTCTTCAGTTGCTTGAATGCGTGAAAATTAAAAAAAAATGCGTGAATTTGCGAATTGGAAAACTTTTGCGTAAACAGAAATTGCGCAAATTTGGAAAACAAATTGCGTGATTGCGTGAATTCCGCAAGGGTCCATCAATAATGAAGTTTTGTGTGTGAAAAAAGAGATTTTAGATTTACATATAGACGCTACCATTGAACAAAATAATGGGATCCCTTGAATCAAAATACATTATACTCCTTCAAATCAATGAAATTGCTGGTATCTGTTTGGTTTTCATATCATCGTAATTTACAACACCTGAACCAACGATTCAAATATAAGAAGTGCCCGGCACTGCAATCGGCGTTCTCTATATTCTTGTGAGTGGAAAAATCATAAGATGTGTATCCAAATCAAAATGAAACATGCCACATTTTTGGTTGAACGATGTTTTGATGCTTACGTGTCTTATACAAGTTCTCTATCCCTTTCCATGCCGGTGTCGGCATATGCCGACAAGAAAATTTTTTGATTTCTTTACCGATGTCGGCATTTGCCGACATGAACACTTTCCATTTCTTTGCCGCGGTTTTTTTGAAGTTTATTGGAAATTCGATTTTGAACTAGATTTCATTAAATAGCACAGTTGAATAATTAAAATATATTTCAAAGATGTTTTTCATAATTATAAATTTTTCAACTCAAAGTAAAAACAAAGCTAAATGTTATAGTAAACTCTGGCAAATAGGTTTGCAATTTTGGAGATTTCTCGAGACCTCTTTAAAATTTGAAAATAAAATTTTGACCATAGTTTAGAAATGTGATTTGAAGGGTTTTGGGCATAAATTCATTTGATAAAAACTTTACAGTATGCCCCTGGTTATTAGAACGCAGTTTTGGGGCCCCCGAAACGTAGGACTAGTTAAAATCAAATTATGAAGCCGAGAGGTAATATGGGTAGAAACTGAACTTGAATTTATTACCCGATGGTGATTTTAATAAAATATTTCAGAATTTTCGATGACGCAAAGTCTAAACTGAAAACCTTTTAAAATGACAATTTTGATTTAACGACGTCTTAATTAAGTTTCTGAAAAACAATTTCTTTTGAAAATGCTTCCATTCATGGTGTAGAAAACCCAGATCATTTCTCTCTTATATTTGACAAAAAAATACAGAATTTGCCGGTTTTGCTGATTCAGAGAAAATTTTTACATACAATCTACATTTTTTTATTTAAGATGCTATATCTTTCGTTCATCTTCTAATTTAACAGATGCATCTGCTTTTTCCAAAAGGCAAATTAGGCGTGTAGAAAGTTTTCTTTATCCCATTTTCATGACTTATTTTCAATATCTAAGGAGCTAGAGTGAGTTATATGCAATTCCTATCTAATTTGGTGCTGTAATTTTTCCTTCAGATGCAAATACGTTATTTTAAATCCATTTCCACTTTGAAATATATTAAAATTAAGCAAACCTAACTATGATTTAATATTGTTTAATAATAATTTCTGTTAGAAAAATTGAGTTTTCTAGCCTAATTGAAACTTAGTCAGCTGACTTGTGTAAAATAAACAGGACGTTTCCATTTCGTAATGTTCGCTAGAATTATCCATGAGATGAATCCACTTCTGCTTTCGGATGATTTTCAATGGCCAGTAGACCAAACCACCATTTTAAAAATTTTCACTTTTGTTTTTGAAAACTATAGAAAAAAACCAAAATAATAAAATGTAATTGAAAACCAATTGAAATTTTTGAAACTATAACAAAAAAGCACCACAATACTTTCGAATTTAGAAAATATTTGGTATCCTGTGGACAGCAATTAATCATTAATCACACTCTTCGATGCAGCGCCAATGTTTACAAAATTGATTTTAATGTTTTTTCTCACATATATAAAACTTTCAGTGTAATTTCTGTAATTTACTTTCATAACTGGGAAAAAGTAGTGAAACCCATTGTGCGCTTAGCTAGTAATCACATGATAACTCGTACAATTCGAAAATTGCACTCTTTATCATGTGATTACAAATACTAATTTTTCTGACTTGACAGGAAAAACTGCATAAAAATGAAAAATTTCAGCACCGTTGAATTTTTGGTTAATATACCGGGTGCGCCACAAAAAAGTTTCTCTCTTTAAAACTAATTTTCCCGAAATCTAAAAATTTTAAAAGAACCATTCCTATTCCATTGGAAAGAAGAAATATAAACTTAAATTTTGATGGGTCATTTATTAAATTCGGTTCATTAGATCGAAAGTTATGCTCTATTGAATAAAAAAGTTACTTTCTGAAAGTGCTCAAAAACGTTAAAAATCGACCTATCAAATTAAACAGAAGCATAATTACATGATGCATCAGTATTTTCGTTTCAGTCATTAAAAATGATAATTAGCTGTCTAAATGACCTTTTGTTGTATAAAGGAAGATTGAATTTCAATAAAAAAAAAGAGAAAATTCGTCGAAAAAGCCAAAAAATCTGGTAAAATTCATAAAAAATACATTAAAAATATGGGTTTCGAGGTACATCCAGCCTTACATAGACTTTATCCAGTCTAGAACCAAATATCTGGAGGAAGATTTCGTTAAAAGTAAATTGAAATGATTTTGATGAACATTTCAAACCCTTTCGTTCCATCAGTTTCAAAATTTATGTGTTTAGTTACTGAAAAATGGTCTTAATCATGTAAAGCCTCTTGCGATTGCCAATTTTAAAATAAAGATTTGATAGGTCGATTTTTAACGTTTTCGGGCACTTTCTGAAAGTAAATTTTTTATTCGATTGAGCATAACTTTTGATCTAATGAATCGAATTTCATAAATGACCCATCAAAATTTAAGTTTATCTTTCTTCTTTCCGATGGAATAGGAATGGTTGTTTCTTAATTCTTAGATTTCGAGAAAATCAGTTTCAAAGAGAGAAACTTTTTTGTGGCGCACCCGGTATAAACTAAAATTCTAAATTTGGCCACACCGCCGCTTGCGTTTTTTTCTCAATATACAAGAAAATTTTATAAGCATAGAAAACTCCATCAACATTATTGAAGAATGTTATTTTTTCGTCAATTTACCCTAAGAAGCCCAAACTTATCACAAAATAAAATGGATCATTTTCATTTCTCAATTTTTTTACTAGTCTCACAAAGCCTATATTTTTCGTTAAAAGGGTCTTACAATTTCTACAGAAAGTTAATTTTCAGACTTCTACAAATTCTTATTAGATCATAAAGTTGTTTTCATTTATGTTTTTAGTTTTAATCTCATATTTTATTTCTCTATTTTGTCTTCCTTGATTGTTAATTTATGTCAGTTCACACACTATATTCCATACTCCAAGTTAAGAAATATCTCGATCGCAATGTTTTCTCAAGTTTCTAGAACAGAAGCAGCACCCCTGTCTCACTTCCCCGGTTGAAGTTTTGTTCTCAGTGGAGATGAAAGTTTCTATTGAAATCTTAATGGGGATTGAAGTTCTATTGTTTCTCAGCTCAAAAATTCCAGTGGGGATGAAAATCAGAGTCAATTTCCCAGTGGAGCTGAAATTTTAGGGTTTTTTCTCACCAGGGACAGAATTTTGGGCAAATTTTTCAGTGAGGCCGGGGCCAGCGGATCTGTTGACAAAGAGGTGTGAACCATATCTCTGTCAAATTACACAAAGCCTTTTGTGTCTAGAACAGATCTCAATACATAGGCAATATTATGTCAGATTTATATCACTTTATCTTTTACCTAAGAATTGGTCAAAAACCGGTATCTTCAAGATTTTGAGTCAAAGAAGCTTTTACAAAAATTTTCTGAAAATCTTTTCTTAGTTTGGTTACACCATCTAACGAAAAAAAAATTCCAAAACGTTTTTTATTCGCCGAAAATAAGGTCTAGACCATCTTGAAATACCCTCCTTCGCAAAAATCTTCATTTTCTTCTTTATCAAGTTTTTCATTGTGATTTTTAAAAATTTGGATTCAGGAATAGTTAGCCTAACAGAAAATATATAACAAGCCAGCATCAGGCAAATCTATACTTTGTAAATGGCAAATATGAAAAATTCACTATGGTCCAGAGCCCGTAAATGAAAATTTCATCCCTTTTCCTTGATTTTCTCAAACTTAACGAAGAAAGGTACGGGAAAAAAGAAAGTCGAAAAAAGAGAACTATAATCCAGAGATTACGAGCCCTGAATCTCGTAGAGTTAAGCTTATAACAAAATTTAAAACACATCCAAACACCATCGATTTTAAAACATATTGCAAAGTTATTTAAAAAGATTGCAAAAAACGACTAGAAAATATAAGCATAAATTTTCAAAATATCCCAAAATCAACAGAAGATGCGAATGAGAGCATTCGTGAAAAATTAAAATCAGGGAAAAAAGATCAATCCAAAAACTTCATCCATGGTATATAAAATGAAGAAAAACTTACATTGTTCATCGAATACATGTTGAAATATTTGGCGATTCTCGCAAGGTGCTTCTCCAACAAAGAATGTTTGAAAAAGCAACAGCTATAATATCAACACGCAAATTTATAAAAAGTTGAAACGATGCAGCCAAAATTAGAAAGATTTGATTGGTTTAAACGAAATAGTCATCTTGTAACGAGCCAATCAAATTATTTCGATTTGATGAGAAATTATCGGCATGAATATTCCTTTGAGAATTCATTCGAGAAAAGTTTTATTGTATTGAGAGGTTTTCAATTTTAATAAATCATTAAACGCTCATGCACGCTCATACTCATTTTTTTTATAAGAACATCCCAATTCTTGGAAGCCTTGGCATGTTCTTAACTTTTTGAGTTTTAAACCTTAAAAATGCTCTTAACATGTTCTTATTTTCTCAATTTTTTTAGTATTTTTGTCTATTTTCCTAAGAAATTCAGTATTTTAAAGTTCGCAAAGCCTTAGACTGTTCTCAACTTGTTCTTAACATTTTGGCCATCGATACCTTATGTTGTTATATATTTTTTTCTTATAAAAAACGTGTTTTTTTTCACTATATATACACCGATTAGTCTTTTTTTCATTACAAACAATTTAATTTTTTTTTCAATCATTCAATTCCTCTTGAGAACCTTTTTATCGAACATTAATCAAGAAGAGGTTATACTTGAGTCTACAGGCTCACACCTGAATAGCCTAGACGTTAATTCAGGAGCAGCGTTCATTCTGTTCTTCCGCAAGGGTTTTTGTCCACAAACCTTTCATGAACTAAAGTACCTCTTGAGACGGTAAAGCTTAGCTCCAAAGGAGTCATAAAAGAATTCCGTAGGGATTTTCCCTTCTGTCCACTATTTCTCTCAGTTTGAACCTGTTTGAACCACAAGTGATTTTGTGGTTTAGAGATGCTGGTTAAATCGATCTAGCCAGCCAGGGTGCAGTATGCAGTGCTGACGAGTCCTAATAAGGACGAAATGTATATGCTACTCTCTGCCACCCAAATCTACTGAGTGAATATAGTTGGACAGACAGAAATTCTTATTTCTTCACATATATATGCTAAATAGAGCCTTTGGAAGTAGCTCACTTGCTTATAAGGGCATGTTTTTACATTTTTTGCTTGAAAACGATTAAATAGAGCTTTTAAGCATTTTAAAGCTATTTTAGTGAAACTTCGTAAGTTTTACCCCCTTTCACTGGACTTCAATGGGTTTAATCATTTGCATTGGAGTGTCTCATGAGGTTTACGACCATTGGGAGCCAGCTCAGCCCTGTATGAAGCTGAGAATAAGCTTAAGTAAGGCTCCAGTAAAGGGCTGTAAGCTTACAGCGTAAGCGCAGGGGGCTCTGGAGGCTTAAAACCTGTTTTCTGGCAAAACTTCTATTCCCAGTCGGTTTTAACCCTCTAACTCGCTTCAGCACTATTAAATATGCTAAATAGAGCCTTTGGAAGTAGCTCACTCGCTCATAAGGTTTTTGCTTACAACGGCTTAAAAACGCTTAAATAGTTTTCAACAGAAAATCACCGAACTTGGTGCAACCATGAAGGCGTCAATTATTGATGAAAAAGCGACACTCTTGAGTATTGAAAACCAGATGGCTGAGGTAAAGCAGTCATATGCTGATGTAAGTGAAAAAACCCTTCACAGGATGAGCCCAATACTTCGATCAAAAAGGTGATTAAAGAAGCTCTGCGGGAAGAAGAAGCCGAGGAAACTAACAAACAGAAGCGTGCTTCGAACATTACTGTTCATGGAGTACCAGAACAAAATGCCAACACGGATAGGAGCTTGGTTGAGGATCTCATTAAAACAACCCATTCAAACGTTACCATTAAGCGTATTGCCCGTTTGGGTAAGACCTCGAACGATAAGAAGCGTCCCATTCTGATCTGCCTCTTGAACGAAGACGAGAAATTCAATCTTCTTGGAAATTTACCAGCTCTGAAAGGGAATGAAAAGTTTTCTGGAGTGAGTGTTACTGAAGATCTTACACCTGAAATGCGTAAGAAATTGCACCTACTGTCTATTGAAGCTAAAGAACTTAATGAAACCGAAAAACCAGCAACAGAAATATATCGCGTCCGGGGTGATTCAAAAAACGGCTTCACTGTCAAGAAGGTACCACTCAGAAAACCGTCAAACCCCAACCAGTCACCCCAACCAGTCACCAACAATGAAGAATGTCTCCTTCTCGAACAACCTAACGGAGACAAATATCATCGACCAACAGGAGCCAACTTTGCTCAAAAAGAAAAATTAATCAAAGAAATGAAAAATCTGTATAAAAGTCCCGATCAGTTGACTTCATTTAAAATGAAGGAATTACAGTCCATGGTCCATGAGGAAAAGCCTCGCATCGTCGCTATCTGCGAAGCGAAGACAAAAGTTGAGGGAATTACATGAATACGAATTCGATGATTATAAAATTGCTACTCAAGTTAACTTAGACACAGATCAAGGGCGTGACGTTGTCATACTTGTTCACACATTGATAAAACATTTAGTAGCCGATGTCAAACCTCCAATCACTTTCAACGAAGTATGCATGATTGAAGTACAATTATCTGGAAAAAAATTGCTTGTTGTCGCGTACATCTACCGAAGTCCAAGCAGTTCTACATCATCAAACGAAAATAACAGCAACCTGAACTGTCTGATCAAATCTATTGCACTGAACAACAAGTATTCCCACAAATATTTGCTAGGAGACTTCAACTTCCCAACGATAAATTGGGAAAATTGGACAACCCCACACATGGAAGATAGTAAAGAAGAAAAGTTTCTAGATGCTTTGAGAGATGCATATCTTTATCAACGCGTTGACGAGCCAACTCGATGTCGTGGAACAGATGACCCATCTCTAATCGACCTGATATTGACAGGGGAAGAAAATCAAATAGTGAATCTAGATTACTTAAGTCCACTTGGTAAAAGTGATCATAGCTCGTTAGCGTTCAAATTTGCTTGTTACGCTGACCCCAAAAGTGTAAAGACAAGATATATCTTTGCATCAGCCAATTTCCAATCGATGAATATCGATCTGTGCTTAAGAGACTGGAAACAAAATTTCAAGAAAGCATTCGTGGAAACATCAGTGGATGATCTTTGGAAAACTTTCAAAGAAGATATACTCGACCTCAGAAATAGGTTTGTACCACTGAAAGAAGTAGGTAACAGCTTTTGGAAGAATAAAGGCAAAATCCCTATCAAAAAGGACCTGCGAGATGAAATCAAGAGAAAGAAATTGCTGAACAGAAGGTGGTTAAGATCTTCACCTCTCTACCGAGATCATCACCGCGCCAACTATGTACTCGCAAGGAATAGAGTAAATCGAATGCTGGTTAAGGCACATCGGGCATATGAGAAGAGTATCTGTGACAAATCCAAAGAGAAACCCAAGATCTTTTGGTCTCACGTAAGAAGTAAACTCAAATCAACAAGTGGAGTTTCGCCACTTCTTCAGAACCCTGACGATAAATCGTCTCTTAAACATGACGACCACGAGAAGGCAAACATCTTGCAAAAGCAGTTTTGTAGTGTCTTTACTGATGAGCCAGAGGGTGAATTACCAGATTTCCCAGACATGGTTCAAATATACAAACACCTTGACTTCTATGACAAAAATACCATCGTCAAAAAGTTTTCTCGCCAAACTCGTCCCCATCGTAAACATGATTACGAATTGATCCCTAATTTCTCAGATGATGGATTAAGGGGTGTGCAAACAAAATCATTTTATTATAGATGCATATCGGCGTGGAACCAGCTCCCAAAAAACGTTGTTAATCCTAAGTCAATCAGCATTTAAAGAAGAACTGACTCAGGCATGGATAAAGCACCCGTTACGTCACGATTCAAGATCACTTTTGTAATCATTATGTAGATAGACCGGTTTAGAGGTCCTAGTGTGCCTGAACTGTAAATCCTTTAATAAAATAAAATAAAATAAGTATAACGATGTAAGCTTACAGCATAGGCCAAGGCGGCTTTTTAGGCCTAAAACCAAATATCTGGCAAAACTAATGTTCCAAGTCGGTTTTAACCCCTCTAAATCACTTTAACACCATGGAAATATGCTAAATAGAGCCTTTGAAAGTAGTTCACTTCCTCATAAGGTCGTACTTTTACATTTTTTGCTTAAAAACGGCCTAAAAACGCTTAAATAGAGCTTTTACAGAGTTTTATAGCTAATATAGTGAAAATTCATCGGTTTTACCCCTTTTGCTGGGTCAATGGGTCTAATCCTTTGCATCGGAGTGTCCCACGAGGTTAAGGACCATTGGGAACCAGCTCAGCGCCTTGTATGGAACTCAAAATAAGCTTAACCTAGGCTCTAGTAAAGCTCTGTAAGCTTACAGCGTAAGCCCAGGCGGCTCTGGAGACCTAAAAAACGGTTTTCTGGGAAAACTACCGTTCCCGACCGGTCCTAACCCCTCTAAATCAATTCAGCACCATGAAAATATACTAATTAGAGACTTTGAAAAGATCTCACTCGCTTATAAGGTCGCGTTGTTACGTTTTTTGCTCAAAAACAGCTTACAAATGCTGAAATAGTCCTTTTAAGCAGTTTCAAGCTATTTTAGTGAAATTTTGTCGGTTCTACCCCCTTTAGCTGGACTTTAATTGGTCCAATCTTTTGCGTTGGAATGTCCCACGAGATTAAGGACCATTGGGAAACAGCTCAGCCCTGTAGGGAGCTCAGAATAAGCTTAACTAAGGCTCAAGTAAAGCGCTGTAAACTTACAGTATAATCAAAGGCGGCTTTCAAGGCCTAAAAACCAGTTTTCTTGCAAAACTAATATATCCATGCCGGTTCTAACTCCTCTAGATCGTTTCAGCAATATGTAAATATGCTAAATAGAGCTTTTGGAAGTAGCTTGCTTGCTCATAAGGTTGCGTAATTACATGTTTGGCTTAAAACGGATTTTTAAACGCTTAAATAGAGCTTTTTAAGAGTTTTAAAGCTTTTTTAGTGAAAATTCGTCGGTTCTGCCCCCTTTGTTGGACTTTAATGGGTCTAATCCTTTGTATTGGAGTGTCCCACGAGGTTTAGGACCATTGGGAACCAGCTCAGCCCTGTATGTAGCTCAGAATAAGCTTAACTAAAGCTCCAGTAAAGCGCTGTAAGCTTACAGCGTAAGCCCAGGCGGCTCTGGAGGCCTAAAAACCGGTTTTCTGGCAAAACTACTGTTCCCAGCCGGTTCTAAACCCTCTAAATCGCTTCAGCACCATGAAACATGCTAATTAGAGCCTTTGGAAGTAGTTCACTTGCTTATAAGGTCGCGTTTTTACGTTTTTTGCTTAAAAAAGCTTTAAAATCGCTTAAATAGAGCTTTTTAAGCGTTTTAAGCTATTTTAGTGAAAATTCGTCGGTTCTACCCCCTTCGCTGGACTTCAATGGGTCTAATCCTTTGCAATAGAGTGTCCCACGAGGTTTAGGACCATTGGGAACCAGCTCAGCCCTGTATGGAGCTCAGAATAAGCTTAACTAAGGCTCCAGTAAAGCGCTGTAAGCTTACAGCGTAAGCCCGGGCGGCTCTGTAGGCCTAAAAACCGGTTTTCTGGCAAAACTACTGTTCCCAGCCGGTTCTAAACCCTCTAAATCGCTTCAGCAGCATGAAAACATGCTAATTAGAGCCTTTGGAAGTAGCTCACTCGCTTATAAGGTCGCGTTTTTACGTTTTTTGCTTAAAAAAGCCTTAAAATCGCTTAAATAGAGCTTTTTAAGCGTTTTAAAGCTATTTTAGTGAAAATTCGTCGGTTCTACCCCTTTGCTGGACTTCAATGGGTCTAATCCTTTGCAATAGAGTGTCCCACGAGGTTTAGGACCATTGGGAACCAGCTCAGCCCTGTATGGAGCTCAGAATAAGCTTAACTAAGGCTCCAATAAAGCGCTGTAAGCTTACAGCGTAAGCCCAGGCGGCTCTGGAGGCCTAAAAACAAGTTTTCTGAAAAACTACTGTTCCCAGCCGGTTCTAAACCCTCTAAATCGCTTTAGCAGCATGAAAACATGCTAATTAGAGCCTTTGGAAGTAGTTCACTCGCTTAAAAGGTCGCGTTTTTACGTTTTATGCTTAAAAACGGCTTAAAAACGCTTAAATAGAACTATTTTAGTGAAAATTCGTCGGTTCTGCCCCCTTCGCTGGACTTCAATGGGTCTAATCCTTTGCAATGGAGTGTCCCACGAGGTTTAGGACCATTGGGAACCAGCTCAGCCCTGTATGGAGCTCAGAATAAGCTTAACTAAGGCTCTAGTAAAGCGCTGTAAGCTTACAGCGTAAGCCCAGGCGGCTCTGGAGGCCTAAAAACCGGTTTTCTGGCAAAACTACTGTTTTCAGCCGGTTCTAACCCCTCTAAATCGCTTCAGCACTATGTAAAAATGCTAAATAGAGCCTTTGGAAGTAGGTCACTTGCTCATAAGGTTGTGTTGTTACATTTTTTGCTTGAAACGACTTAAAAATGCCAAAATAGAGCTTTATAATCGTTTTAAAGTTAATATAGTGAAATTCGTCGGTTCTACCCCCTTCGCTGGACTTCAATGGGTCTAATCCTTTGCAATAGAGTGTCCCACGAGGTTTAGGACCATTGGGAACCAACTCAGCCTTGTATGGAGCTCAGAAAAAGCTTAACTAAGGCTCCAGTAAAGCGCTGTAAGCTTACAGCGTAAGCCCAGGCGGCTCTGGAGGCCTAAAAACCGGTTTTCTGGCAAAACTAATGTTCCCAGCCGGTTCCAACTTCTCGAAATCGCTTCTGCACTCTAGAAATATGCTAAATAAAGCCTTTGGAAGTAACTAACTTATTCATAAGGTTGCGATTTTACATTTTTGCTTACAAACAGCTTAAAAACGCTTAAATGATGCTTTACGTTTTTTGGTTAAAAAGGCTTAAAAACGCTTAAATAAAGCTTTTTAAGCGTTTTAAAGTTAATATAGTGAAAATTCGTCGGTTCTACCACTTTTGCTGGACTTCAATGGGTCTAATCCTTTGCAATGGAGTGTCACTCAAGGTTTAGGACCATTGGGAACCAGCTTAGCCGTGTATGGAGCTCAGAATAAGCTTAACTAAGGCTCCAATAAATCGCTGTACGCTTACAGCGTAAGCCCAGGCGGCTCTGGAGGCCTAAGAACCGGTTTTCTGGCAAAAATAATGTTCCCAGCCTGTTCTAAGTCCTCTAAATAGCTTTAGCTTTCATATGAACATGCTAATCAGAGTCTTTGGAAGTAGCTCTCTCGCTTATAAAGTCGCGTTTTTTAGTTTTTTTGCTAAATAACGGCTAAAAAACGCTCAAATATCTGGCAAAACTAATGTTCCAAGCCGGTTTTAACCCCTCTAAATCACTTTAACACCATGGAAATATGCTAAATAGAGCATTTGAAAGTAGTTCACTTCCTCATAAGGTGGCACTTTTACATTTTTTGCTTAAAAACGGCCTAAAAACGCTTAAATAGAGCTTTTACAGAGTTTTATAGCTAATATAGTGAAAATTCATCGGTTTTACCCCTTTTGCTGGGTCAATGGGTCTAATCCTTTGCATCGGAGTGTCCCACGAGGTTTAGGACCATTGGGAACCAGCTCAGTGCCTTGTATGGAACTCAAAATAAGCTTAACCTAGGCTCTAGTAAAGCTCTGTAAGCTTACAGCGTAAGCCCAGGCGGCTCTGGAGACCTAAAAACGGTTTTCTGGGAAAACTACCGTTCCCGACCGGTCCTAACCCCTCTAAATCAATTCAGCACCATGAAAATATACTAATTAGAGACTTTGAAAAGATCTCACTCGCTTATAAGGTCGCGTTGTTACGTTTTTTGCTCAAAAACAGCTTACAAACGCTTAAATAGTCCTTTAAGCAGTTTCAAGCTATTTTAGTGAAATTTTGTCGGTTCTACCCCCTTTAGCTGGACTTCAATTGGTCCAATCTTTTGCGTTGGAATGTCCCACGAGATTAAGGACCATTGGGAAACAGCTCAGCCCTGTATGGAGCTCAGAATAAGCTTAACTAAGGCTCAAGTAAAGCGCTGTAAACTTACAGTATAATCAAAGGCGGCTTTGGAGGCCTAAAAACCAGTTTTCTTGCAAAACTGATACATCCATGCCGGTTCTAACTCCTCTAGATCGTTTCAGCAATATGTAAATATGCTAAATAGAGCTTTTGGAAGTATCTTGCTTGCTCATAAGGTTGCGTAATTACATGTTTGGCTTAAAACGGATTTAAAACGCTTAAATAGAGCTTTTTAAGAGTTTTAAAGCTATTTTAGTGAAAATTCGTCGGTTCTGCCCCCTTTGTTGGACTTTAATGGGTCTAATCCTTTGTATTGGAGTGTCCCACGAGGTTTAGGACCATTGGGAACCAGCTCATCCATGTATGGAGCTCAGAATAAGCTTAATTAAGGCTCCAGTAAAGCGCTGTAAGCTTACAGCGTAAGCCCAGGCGGCTCTTGGGGCCTGAAAACCGGTTTTCTGCAAAAACTACTGATCCCAGCCAGTTCTAACCCCTCTAAATCGCTTCAGCACAATGTAAATATGCTAATTAGAGCCTTTGGCATTAATTCACTTGTTCATAAGGTCGCCTTTTTACATTTTTTGCTTAAAAACAGCTTATAAACGCCTAAGTAGAGCTTTTTAAGCGTTTTAAAGCTATTTTAGTGAAAATTCGTCGGTTCTGCCCCCTTCGCTGGACTTCAATGGGTCTAATCCATTGCAAGGGAGTGTCTCACGAGGTTTAGGACCATTGGGAACCAGCTCAGCCCTGTATGGAGCTCAGAATAAGCTTAACTAAGGCTCCAGTAAAGCGCTGTAAGCTTACAGCGTAAGCCCGGGCGGCTCTGTAGGCCTAAAAACAGGTTTTCTGGCAAAAATAATGTTCCCAGCCGGTTCTAACCACTGTAAATTCCTTCAACACCATATAAATATGCTAATTAGAATCTTTGGAAGTAGCTCACTCGCTTATAAGATCACGTTTTTACGTTTTTTGCTTAAAAACAGCTTAAAAACGCTTAAATAAAGCTTTTTAAGCGTTTTAAAGCTATTGATGCCTAAAAATCGGTTTTCTGCAAAAACTACTGATCCCAGCCAGTTCTAACCCCTCTAAATCGCTTCAACATCATAGAAATATGCTAATGAGAATCTTTGGAAGTAGCTAACTCGCTTATAAGGTCACGTTTTTACGTTTTTTGCTTAAAAACAGCTTAAAAACGCTTAAATAGAGCTTTTTAAGCGTTTGAAAGTTATTTTAGTGAAAATTCATCGATTCTGCCACCTTCGCTTGAGCTCAATGGGTCTAATCCTTTGCATAAGAGTGTCCCACGAGGTTTAGGACCATTGGGAACCAGCTCAGCCCTGTATGGAGCTCAGAATAAGCTTAACTAAGGCTCCAGTAAAGCGCTGTAAGCTTACAGCGTAAGCCCAGGGGACTCTGGAGGCCGAAAACCCGGTTTTCTGGCAAAACTACTGTTCCAAGTTGGTTCTGAGCCTTCTAAATCGTATCAGCACCATAAAAGAATGCTAATTAAAGCCTTTGGAAGTAGCTGACTCGCTTATAAAATCGTGTTTTTACGTTTTTTGCTTAAAACGGCTTAAAAACGCTTAAACAGAGCTTTTTAACTTTCTATTTTTTACTCCTGGAACGCTGCGGGCAGAACGGATGGCCCAGAAGTGGGTGAACGATAAGGGAAACCAGTGTATTAAGTTTTGGCATTTGTTTATTGGCTAACCACTCCTATACAAGTAATTTTGGGGATAAAATATTTCCCATATTTGACAATAATTATAATGTATAAGATGGCCGCCTGCAACCACGCTCGCAAGCCTTGAAGGGAGGGAGGGAGGTAAAAAAAATAATTTTCTCTGTCTTCACTGTAAGATGAGTATCTTTGCGAATGGAAGATCAGTGCTCGAAGTCATAGCTCTAAACCACCTATAGATTCTACCGAAAGGAGCAAATGCGACGGTGGCGTACTATGGGCGGACGGCCCACCAAAACCACTCTAGCTAGATACGCTAAAGGGCGTGGCGTCGTAACAAAATAAAAGTTAAACTAAAACTTAACCTCTTAAATTACCATTTAACTTTCTATTTTTTACTCCTGGAACGCTGCGGGCAGAACGGATGGCCCAGAAGTGGGTGAACGATAAGGGAAACCAGTGTATTAAGTTTTGGCATTTGTTTATTGGCTAACCACTCCTATACAAGTAATTTTGGGGATAAAATATTTCCCAACCGAAGGTATCCCCAAATTATACTTTCGTCGCGCCTTAACGGTTGCAGGAAGACGCGCGTACCTACAAATTTAAAAATTTTTCTATTAGTAAAAAAGTAGATAAGCCTATAAAAGGTATATCGTAACAATATAAAATATCAACCAGTAGAAAAACTCACTAAATATAAACATAAGATGAAATGTGATAACAAATTCAATTATCTTAACTATTTCACGTCTACATCACACAAAGAAAAATAAGACAAACAATGTGAACCCGACAGGAAGTCCACCACCAGCCGGGTAAGTGCCGGACTGTGTACCGGATCCGACTTCCTAAACGATGAATAAACCCAGAATCGGCGGGTTTTTCGCAACCAGCCGGGTTGCCCAGACTCAAGGCCTGGCCCCTCATCACCGTGCACAGCCTAATAGCTACAGGAAACTGTCCATCGCGCGTAATTCGTGTGGGACAAAATCTCTTGCTGTATGAAATGGAAAAACACAAAGCCTATAACAACGCTATGGACAGTTTCCCTACCGTATCATCCTCGCAGCTGAGAAACTCCTGTCCGTACAGCCGGTCCGGCAGGAGAATCTATCACAACCTTGTGCATACTGAAACTTAAGAGAGATCCGCCACCAGCCGGGAAGGAGCCGGACTTTGTTCCGAATCTGATCTCCTTATCACGATGGGTTTGCTTCAGAATCAGCGGATTTTCGCAACCAGCCGGGTTGCCCAGACAGCCGGCCTGGATCCTCACAACTTGCACTACGAACACTTACACTAACATCCTCGCTGCTGAGAGACTCCTAACCGTACAGCCGGTCCGGTAGGAGAATCTATCACAACCGTGTGCGCCCGAAAACTGAGGAGGTCCGCCACCAGCCGGGATAAAGCCGGACTTTGTTCCGAATCTGACCTCCCTATCGAGATGAATTGCCTAGAATCGTCGGATTTTCGCAACCAGCCGGGTTGCCCAGACAGCCGGTCTGGATCCTCACAACTTGCACTACGAACATTTACACTAACATCCTCGCTGCTGAGAGACTCCTAGCCGTACAGCCGGTCCGGTAGGAGAATCTATCACAACCGCAATTACGAGCCCTTTATTGAAAGGGAAAACGGAATATTTGGATACCCAAAGTTGCTCATTGCTATCAATTCTAGCCATTAGTAATTATGAAAAAACTTGTTATTGGTAGTACCTCCTTTACAGTTCACTCCATCCTTGCCCATTCTACAACATGCTAGCCAATTGAGGGGTACCAAATATCTTTTCTTCATAACTTAAATTTTCTTGCCTTCTTCCCAAGTCTTGACCAGCTATCTGTACAACTGATGCTCTACGTGTGATAATGACTCAATGTTAACATACTCTTTCTTGGAAAATTTTGTAGCAAAAGAACACGTAATAGAAAATGAATTATTATTTTATATACCGATTTTATATTAAACCTAAATCTATCAAAGGCCATGAAAAACTATATTAAACTTGCCCGTGATCTGCAGCATGAGCCGTTTATAATTTTACAGTCTTGTTATAACAGGCTATTCAAGTCATCTAATCAATGCCCTTCAATGATCCTACTTTGTATTACTCCAAATCTACCTTTGTCAGCCGACTGAAGCTGACAAAGACACTTCAGTCTATAATAGTTATGTGAAATAATATTTTAAACTCAAATTGGAAAAAGCTAGTGTAAATCAATATAAATGCCGCAGAGACAGACTTTTTTGACGTGTACCATCTGTATACCACCTTGCCTAGGTGTATTCTTGACAGGAGGAACTTTAAAATGTTCAGGTTTCGTGCTTGATTACTACATCCAGCTGGGATCTGTGGGATTGAAATAATGCTTATAAAAAGTAAAATCTTTGTTTGTAAACTACCTGAGATAAAAGAAATTTGTTCTCTTTTTAATATAATGTTTTTATAAGCACTGTCCAAGACAAGAAAAATTTACCATTTTACCACGGAAATATATCTTATAAAAGAAAGCCTCTGTGCCTTTAGAAGCGTAACTTATATCGACTAAATAGGCCTTTTGTTTGAAAGAAATTTTAAAAGCTAAAGGAGAAAAAGAGAGAATTTTCAAATAATCGATGTTACGTTTCGTAGAGAAAAAATTATGTTTTAATGGTGTATTAATTTTTGTTTCGGTTTGGCCAGAAATATAATAAAATTGTTCCCATTTTTGCGAGCCCCTTGCGTAACACCCAAAATTAGGTAAAACCTAATTCCAAATAGAAATGTTAAATATCACACAATCAAACATCTGTTAGAGTTCATACCAGTCATATTGAAAGCTTTTTATCCATATGGCTTCTTCTTCTTCCACCTTGTTCCAAGCAACTGAACTTTAGCATTCTCTTAAAGTATGTAAATAAAATGATAACCTGGGACAATATAAAGCTATGTCAGCCTCCCCAATGCTCCCAATCCTCCAATCGACCAGCGAAAATCCCCTTGGCCAACATCTCCCAATACAAACGACAATCCCCTTGGCCAACATCTCCCAATACCAACGACAATCCCCTTGGCCAACATCTCCCAATACCAGCGACAATCACCTTGGCCAACATCTCCCAATACCAACGACAATCCCCTTGGCCATCATCTCCAAAAACCAGCGACAATCACCTCGGCCCAACATCTCGTCACCGCCCATCTCCTTTGCCAAATTTAGTTGCAGATATTGTTATATACTTGATAATATCTTGATGGTTTGTTTCATACAGTTTTTCCAAAAAAAAGTTACTGTTTGAATGTTGTCTCCTTTCGTTTCGTGTGCTACGAAAATTGTACGCTTCACTGCACAAACTACATTTATATCCATGAATGTGCATACTCTCTATATCTCTTTACGTTTTAGTAACACTGATAGTTATGGACCTGGCTTGAGAGATATTGAAAGATTCAACAGCAACAAAAAAAATAATTTTCTCTGTCTTCACTGTAAGATGAGTATCTTTGCGAATGGAAGATCAGTGCTCGAAGTCATAGCTCTAAACCACCTATAGATTCTACCGAAAGGAGCAAATGCGACGGTGGCGTACTATGGGCGGACGGCCCACCAAAACCACTCTAGCTAGATACGCTAAAGGGCGTGGCGTCGTAACAAAATAAAAGTTAAACTAAAACTTAACCTCTTAAATTACCATTTAAGCGTTTTTAAGATTTTAATGAAAATTATATTAATATTATTAAGCAGATATTCAATAGGTAAAAGTTGGTTATTGAGATTTATTAACCCGAGGTCATGTAATCCA
Source organism: Clytia hemisphaerica (assembly GCF_902728285.1). Classification (NCBI taxonomy): domain Eukaryota; kingdom Metazoa; phylum Cnidaria; class Hydrozoa; order Leptothecata; family Clytiidae; genus Clytia; species Clytia hemisphaerica. The sequence continues at coordinate 778,267 of NW_027103598.1, forward strand.
AATTTTTCTGGTCGCCGGTCGTGGTCGCTGGTCGTGGTCGCCATTTCTAGTCATTTCTTTTTAGCAATCCAGAGTCATCCAAGGAAATTTGATTAATTTTGGGTGAATGGTGATCTCTTTCTTGGGAAATGTTCTTTTATAACATCTTGTAAACATTTCATTGAAAGCTTGAAAGGAATGTTCAGCATGGTCAGTCTCTGTAACAAGTTTTTGTATTTTGTATTTTCTAAAGAGAGGTTGGTTGTGTTAACCATGCGTGTTTGTCCAAAGTTAGCCTGGAGATCCATGCTATGATTTCTTATTCTACAAACTGATGGCGAAACTCTGAAATTATAGAACTTTGTAGTCTGAGGAATTTTTCTTTCTTTTTCATTTTGTTTTATAAGCTTCGAACGCCAAAATATTAAGAACAAGCTAAGAACATTTCAAGGCATTGTGGACTCCAAAACACCTGATTTCTTATGGAAATTGCACAAAAATACTCACAAAATGGTGAAAAAAAGAACATAATAAGAACATTTAAATCTGAAAAATAAGAACATCCGGAGGCTTTAACAATTTTGGATGCTCTTATAAAGAAAAAAACCGTGTAACAATAAAAATAAATTCGGCCAATTGGTCAAGTGAGTGAATGTGATGAGTAAAATTAAAATACGGATATTTAGACATCATTTTGCCGACTGATATGATTGCAATGAAGGTGTTTTAGTGCTTTTTCGTACAAATAAAAAATACAAATAAGAAATAATTTACAAAATGAATTCATGAAGGAATCTTAGTATTCGGGAACAGAAAAAGGATGAGAATATTCGAACTCCATGGCAATGGTGGTTTTGATTTTAGTCGTCACCCGATGCTCATTCTCCTCTATCTCAACGTAAGTTTGTTTTGGAGCCTCTGCACCCCTCTCTCCATGTTGCCATTTATTTGAAGAAGGTACTCTCTCACCACGACCCCGCCGCCCTTTGGCCGGCAAATTGCGGTAGTTTGTGGCATGGTGAAAACGTTCATTCCGTGCAGTACATGCATGAGGGGTGTGTGACCAAGCAGGTGAAGGCGTTGGGCGTCTGGAAGAGGACGAAGGAGGGTGAAAGTGGTGATCTTCAAAAGACGTCTCTGCTACATCAACTTCATCAAATTCATCGAGAGACATAGAAGAAGACGTTCCTCTCCTCACATTACCGCCCCTCACATTACCGCCACTTATGGAAGCTGCAGCCCCTCGGTTTGCCGGTGTGCCACTGCGAGAGTTCAAGTAACTACTCTCCTCAGGAACCGTCGATAGAGTGTTCCGTCGGTAAGGATTAAATGTATTCCACTCGGTTAGATTACCAGGAAACGTCTTGAAATATGTTGGTGTCTGTACTGGTGCTATTGCATTCCGTCCTTGGATTTTCTGTGAAATTAAAAAAGAAAATTTATCTTCCTTGTTTTGGATACTGTATGTTTTTTTTTAGGAAACTAGTTCTACCAAGCAGCCTCAATGTTTCTTAAGAAATCGGCCTTTCGAGCCTTAAATGTTTCTTACATGTTTCTAAACTTTTTGACATAATCAGCCTATTTTTCATGCAAAGAAAAATAGCATTTGTTTTGATTTGAAGGTTCTTAAAAAAAACGAATTAAAAAATGTTATTTTCTCATTCTCAGCCTCAGCATGTTTCTTAGATGTTTCTTAGTTTTTTTTGGCATTCTGAGCCTCATGTTTCTTAAAAGTGTGTTTCTTCTAAAACGTGTAAAGGCAATATTACAATGTAAATTTGGTCTCATTTTTCTATTTTGATTTTCGAACCACGGCTTGCTTTTGCAAAAAGCGTTGGCAAATATCAAAATAAATCAACACTTCCTTGGAAGATACTAAATCACAACCACAGCTCGATAGCAATTCTCATTTTATGCAAACATCAAACATTCAAGACATTGTTTTATTGGACCCTCCCCGATGATTAAAGATTCTCTATCAAGGGGAATATCGATCCTATATCTTTGTTAACCCTTTCCGTGCCCACGGGAAAAAATGGCAAAAAAATGACAAATATTTTCGAGGCGATGCAGTTGTTTTCGGCGGGAGAAAACGAAAAATGTATTTTGAGCAGCCTATGACATGTATATTTGGTCCTCACCAATTGTTAGCCTCCAGGCCCAATGTCAAATATTTTGGGCATGACTTTTTAAAATTTTTTGCCCAGTTTTTTTGTATGGCTGGATTCTAAAAAGTATTTCACCATGGATTTATCATAGAACTCTGGATAAACATCAAATAAAACGGTGGAGAGCGAACTATTGTCTTTCCATTGTTTCAGAAAACAATTGATGTTCTAGCTTTGTCCGCAAAGGACAACTGTCATGGTAGACTAGTAAACTAGTCGGTTATTACTTATAACCTTATAATATAACTGTCAATCAAATAATGTAAACACTAATTAAATATTCAGCGTGCGTGAGAGAAAAGGAAAATAACCGACTAGAAGCTACTTCCGACGCCTTTTTTTCTTCACCTAAAAATCGTAAGGAGAGACATACAGATTTCTGTATGTCTGACCCGTGCGGGATTGCATTTATTTTTCTTTCTGTTTATTGTGTTTTTGGAAATACTCATTTTTTATATGTTCCCATGTTTAATGTTACTATGAAATATCATTTAGTCAAAAAGTTGGATGGATTCTCAAAAACCTAAAAAAGGTGTAAAATTAAACAACGTTTTTTGAGGGAAGAAGCTTCTAGTCGTTGAAATTCAGAAAAAGACCTCACCTCTTCGATTCTTTTTTTTTTGGAGCTTGAATTTTTTGTATATGGGTCTGTTTTCAACGACTAGTTTACTAGTCTACTGTCATGGCGGCTCGAAGGTCCCTGATTTTGAAAAATGCTTAATTGTCCCATTTCTTAAAAGTCCTGTAACTTCTTGTTTTTGTATATTTACCGGATGCAACTTTGAAAATGAAAGCAAGAAAGCTTAACAAATACATTTATGAAATTAAATGTGAAAAAAACTTCATCAAACAAGAAAAATTGAGTAAAAAGCCTAGAATGACGCTGAAAATAAGGTTGGCAATATCTTTCCAATTTTTTCCTGGGAAGAGCTAGGATTGACATATGTTAGACTGGAGTATCTTGGCTTCATAGTGATATGAAAATCCTTTGGAGGCACGCGGTGGCACGGTGGTTTTGGCAAGGTGGAAGTTTGAAATTTTCTGGTGTCAACATTCAATTTCTTATACATAGCATCTTTCTCACAGCTTGAAACGTCATAGCGACATATCATTAGCAATCAATTTGATGCATTTGACTCTCTTGAGAGATCTTTAAGTCTCATTTGGGAATTGTATATCTGTGTTTTGATGAAAAATGCAATAAAAAATTTACGAAAAATTATTAGTGAATGGAGGAGTGTGAACAATAATGTCATTACTGCGGACAAGGCTAGAACATGAGAAATCGATGAAAAACCAGCTTGTTGTGTATCCAGAGTTCTATGATAAATCCATGATTTCACAATATGAAATATTATTGACATGGGCCTGTCGAAAAATTTTCGCAATGTCAAATATACTTGATTTGGGCACGGAAAGGGTGGAAACAAAAATAAATTTAGCTTTTAGTAAGGGCAACCTTTAGGATCCGTATCATCTTTCGTGGGACGCAACCGCGTGTGGTTGGTTCGAAAGTAGAGTAAGATTGATGTCAAATTTTGTCTAAAACGTAACAGATTTTCACAGGATTTCGGACTTCAAATGGCCATATCTTTTTCTGTGTTTGAGCTGGTTGTAGTACTTTTTTCCCAGAATTTCATACCCCATCCGATAGTATCAATTGTTATCGTTTTATTCATTCAACTCTGAAAAATCGTCAATTTTTTACTCATGTTGGGGGTTGGGGGTTTTTTACAAAAACACTTTTGCCGGGCCTAATTCGCAGGTCACCTCTAAGAAATATCTCAAAATTCTTTCTTCCTTCGAACTAATAGCATGCGGTTGCGTCTCATGAAAGATGCTACGGATCTCAAGGGCTTTCCCCCAACTATTTTGAAAATTATATTCTTTTTGTTTTTGCTACTAGTGCTTTTTGTAAGTTGAGGATAAAATAGACTTACCCCGGGTCCCCCGATAGAGAGCATAACAGGGAGGAAGACCAACGTGTTCAACATGGAAATCAAAATGATCCACAACATCAACTGGAAGAAATACCTGAAAAATGAATGCAGCGTCATAAATGAAAAGGAAAAACTTTTCCTGAAATCATCGAAATGGTAAGAAGAAAGCAACGCGTTAGTTACCTGACGATGAAGTCGTATTTGGAAGAAGCCAACATGGCAATCATGATAACGGAGGAGAGACAGCAATCAAACACTGATGCGAACATGATTTCCAACGAACCTCTCACCCGCTTGTCACGGGTTCCCTCAGTGTTCAGGAACGCCTGTTCACACAAAAAATGAAAAGAAATTCAGATTTACCGTACAGTATAAGGCCCCCAAAACAGAGACGGCGCCCAAAACGGAGGTTTTGCCTTAATGAGCCATGTTGGTACTTTAAAACCTGGAAAAGCTTCAGATTCAATCCTTACACATTTCTCTGAGTCCGAAAAGAGAAAAATACCAAAGTGTCATTTTTAACATGGCTAATTTTCTTCTTCCATATTTTTTCAAAAATTGTTTCGAAAATCCCTTTTTTGGACTAAAACCGTCAAAGTCAAACAAGATTGGAAATCAACCCCTAAAAACTGGGTAAATCTGGAAAGTATAAATATATACCAACATACCAACTCAGTAATTCAAAGTTTTTCAGAAAATTCGAAATATTTCATGATAAAATTAACATTAAAGACTGCTAGTATTTTGCGCGGGATTTTGCACTTAGCCAGGCCTGAAGCACTTATTGTTTTGGTATGAATTTTTTTTGAAAAATTATCAAAAACTAATTATCTTATCGTGTTATTAATTCGAGACTTGGTTGAAGTGATGGATATTTAACAATTTCAATTTGATTGAATCGACGTTTTGGGGGCCACTAACCTCTGTTTGGACAATCATTTTGTATGATGATAAAGAGCAAAGTAAATTTTGACATTTTTAAGTCGTAAAGCATTGCCTTCATACGCATTGATAGTAATTGGATGTCGGTGCTATGCTTTTTGAATAAGATATTTAAAAAAATAGCTAAACCTCCGTTTTAGGGGTCATTAGAAATATGTGACTCGACTTTGAATGACAAAAAAAATCATACAAAAACCTTCATTCTAAGAAACTTTATTCACACAAAAACAATTTTTAACGTTCCCTATTTTCTGAATTCACTAGAAAGATTTCAATTTGGATAGGCACATACTATAATGATCAGTAACGACTATGAACACATGAGCAAAGAAAGTTATAATTCATACCATGACAGAGTGGACGATAAATTGTGTTCCTGCACCCACCGACATCATGAGTGGGATGATAGAAATGGCGCTCAACTTGATGCCACACAACCCGATGAAACCAACCGTCTCGAATAAATTAATACCAAGGAAACTGACCTGTGGCGTGAACGGAAAGTACAAAATATCATTAATGGTGGGTTTCGTGAGGCTAGATTTCGAAAGTATTTGAATGAAAAATATCAAGATCAGGAATTTGAGGCGTTGCTAGAGCGTAATGGAGTAATTAATTACTTACGATGAAGAGAGCAGCTTGGAGGTTCATGGAGCAGAAGAGAGCGACGAGGAAGATAGATGAAAGGAGGACAGTGATGGCAACAATCAGGTGGTCGTCCAATGAAACGAATTGCTCCCAATATGTGAATGGAATCCCCGTTGGATAAGAATTCAATCCTTTCTTTTTAAATTCGTCACAAATCTTCCTCACGTCCTGCAAAGGAATATGAAAAATGTGATTATGGCTCCCTTGCTATCAATATAAAAAATGCAAAAACTGATTAAAGTCTATTCACAATAAGTGTGCACTCTTTTTTCTTTTACCTATAACTTTTGAAGAAATTCTTCAATCTTTATAAATTTGGTATGGTTCGAGAAATATTTGTGAGTGGAACAATTTGAAATAAAAAAATCTTAAAAAGAATTCTAAAAATGAAGATGAAAATGAAGAAGAAAAAAATGAAGATCTTGTAGAAAAGTGCTATAACTTTCATTTTTACTGGAGAGATTCTTTGATCTTTGGAGGTCATCACTGTGGAAAAATTTCACTAAAATATTTATTCAATACAAAGTTATGATACAAAGTTAATAAGTGATTGACCCCAAAAAACAGCAGAAAACAGCGTTTTTAGACGTCAATTAGCTTATAACTTTGTTTGATATCTTTGGACTGAATAATTATTTTTGAGAAATTTTTTCACAGTGATGACGTTCGATGATTAAGGTTTCACTTCAGTGAAAATGATAGTTATAGCACTTTTCTACAAGATCTTCATTTTTTTCTTCTTCATTTTCATCTTCATTTTTAGAATTATTTTAAAGATTTTTTTATTTCAAATTGTTCCACTCACAAATATCTCTCCAACGATACCAAATTTTTAAAGATTGAAGAATTCCTTCAAAAGTTATAGGTAAATGAAAAAAGAGTGCACACTTATCGTGAATAGACTTTAGAAGTAATTTGAAAGAAGTGAGTGTTCATGATGAAATGAATAAATCTTTCAGTACGATAATCAAACTAGAAAAGAGTAGGATTAGACGCACACTAGCTCAGTAATAAATATTGATTTCGTTGGCGTCTTACTTTGATGAGTTGGACGTAATCTTCATTTGTTTGGATGTTGTGAACTTCGAAGCTGATAGTCGAATATTCAGGTGCTGCTTCAAGAATTTCTGAACCAAAAAATGAAAAGGTTTATTTTACATTCCTAACCAGTCGTTATTGTTTTTGTTAACCGTGTCCTTTTTAGCTCGGCCGATTCTCTTTATGGAGAAAAAGACTTGGAAAGACGACTGAAACGGATACAGATTTGAGTGAATTTCTGACGTAAGAAATAAAAAATAAGATGTCAATGTAGGCCATGGATTTTCTTTGAAAATAACTGACGTCATAGTAAATGTTCTTAGCGCCGGGCAACTCCGTGCTGTGTTAGCCCAGTCGTCATACGAAAAGAACCAATTGCATTGCGTAAAAACTCGTACAAATTTCGCAACAATAGTTTGAGTTCAACAACAATGAACGTGTTTTATAAATTTTGAATTGCGTAGTAAAAGAATGAGAGAAAGAAAAGGAAAAGGAAAAGCTCCTTACCAGGGAAGAAATGACATCGATGATGATTGATGTGTGTGATAGGTGGACGAGGTAACATTTCAACCTCAGATTCCCAAAGACCAAGGCTATCTTCAGTATGCCACAGTGAGAGTGCAAGGTAGAAGAGGTCAGGATTGATGATATTTTGCTCGTTCACAAGCGATCGATGAACGATATTTTTTTTACTTTCTTTCGAAGTCGGCGCTTTTGCTAGCGTGCACCCGATCTAAAGAAAAAGAAATTCAACTCCACGTTATTTTTGAAATCTTGCTCAGTATTTCTAGAAAAAGAACTTTTAACTTTGATTGTTTTACTGTAGATTATTCGTGGCCATAACCTTAAATGTCTTCTTCATTCCAACGAATTCGCAATATCTCTAATTTTCTTAGATGCCAATTTTACGTTTATAAAATTGTATACATAAGGGAAAATGGAGATCCACTAAAGCTTAACTATTGATACTTGAAAAGATTTAGCACCTGCTGCTCATAATCTTGGTTTAAGCATTATCAAAGATACACAACTAAAGCAAAAGTAAGCGCAAAGAAATACCGGGTTGGTCGGGCGTGAAATACGAAGGGGCGTTGTTAGCAGTTCGAAAATTCGTTGCACTTCCAGCATGGTATTTTGACAGTACGGTAAACAGGTTTTGTCAAGCGTGCCATTCTTTGTCTTTTCTCTCCATTGCTCTCTCAGTTCCGTCTGCCATTCTATGAACAAATCAATTTCATTCTAAACATCACTTAAGGGGCTAAATGTAAGAACACGTTGAGAACAATTCAGCCCAAAGATTGAAAAAATTAAGAGCAGCCGAGCACAAGCAGCAAAATGAATTATTAGAATCATTAATTGATATTTGGCGGCAGTTAGAATAGGATGATGTGTTGTTACCTCTCAACCAACTGCTGAAGACATCCAACCAGAATCGATTTGGTGTTTTCACCATCTTTCCAACCTAACAATGAGCAAAGAAAAAGGAGTCTAAATGAAGTCTCGTATATTCAAAAAAGAAACGTTTAAAGGGTATAAACACAAAGATCTAAAAATGGGGATCCCTCGGAATCGGAGTCTAAAATTGTACTCCTGAACTCTGGTGAAGTATGCTGCAAAAAGGTTAAAAAAAGGCTGAATCAATTTTTGTCGAAATAATTAAAACAATTTATTTTCCCTTCAACGGCTAGAAATGTTCTGAAAATCCAAAAAGAAAAGTTTAAATAAGGTTTATGTTAGGTGTTAGAAAAAATGGAAAGATTCATTAAGCAAGGGATACAACTGAACACAGGGATCGGTGCATAAGAAAAGATACATAGGAGACACACATCATATATATTCTTACATTATAAAGCTTTCGATGAAGGTCGTAAACGAGCTGCTGGTTATTGGCGTAGTCGAAACGTGTGCCGTCTGTATTGTTGGCGATAACCACAAACACTTTGTAGTAAGAGAAATATTTCTGTCTCTCAGAGAAATATTGATACTCTGTTGTTTGTTTGGGTACCATGTCACTCAAGTCCAGTCCTTTTTCCACCTGCATCACTCCGACCAGAGAAATTATCAACAGAGCTAAACAGACAATCATGGAAATGATCTAAAGAAAAAACGATTGAGCAATGTCAATAACCTCACATCATCGTGCTCATCACCCAAAAATAGTAGCTACAAGTTTGTTAAGCTCACCTTGGTTGAGGTTTTGACGAGGAAAGGTCCATAGTAGTGTTGTGCAAAGTATGTTAATGAGAGTTTAAAGAAGAAATCTTTGCAGGTGGTTTGTCGAGTGGTTCGTTCTCGTCTTTTCCGTCTTCTGTTCCGTCGAAGACGTTCTCGATCTTGTCGTGTCACGTTAAAGGAGCGATGCGTGTTTCGTTGGGCGGCACTGGCACGACTCAAGTGGAACCGCGGAGGAGGAGGTTCATCTCCACCACGCCTGATGACTGAGGGTGTGGTCACACGAACACGACTTTGTGCATTGAGAGGAGGAAGATCGGGTGTGGCACCAGGGAAACTCATGGAGATATTACTTTGCACATATTCGCTGACTTGTCTGGCTCGTCTCTCTTCTTCCTCGTCGTCGTCATCATCGTCATCATCTGCACACCTAAAAAAATGTTTTCTTTTATTGATATTTGCCAAGAAGACTAGCGAGGAGGAGTAGAAATTGCTAAGATCCATCAAAAGTGTTCCATAGGAGAACTTACTCTTTAAAGCAAAACAAAAGGTCCATATGTTTATGTCGTTGTCGCACCACGTCGAAGGAGAGAATGCTTGAGAAAGCAAAAATCACAGTGAACCAGTTGACTCCGTAAATGATCGCTGCCTGAAAGTTTAAATAACCAAACAATAAAAAATCACGAAAGGTTGTCCGATAGGATTTTCTAAGAACTCGTCTTGTTCATCTCCTCTTTCTTCGGGATTTTCGAACTGATCTTCGAATATTCTTGCTTTCTTAGTTGTAAGATGGACATGAACTAGAACTAGAACTCAACAGTATAATCCATAAGGAATTGTTGTTTTACAAAAAAAGCGCAGAGTGTTTAAAACTCTAACCTGTTTGGCGAAGGTTTGCACAGCACCAATGGGAACAAAGGAAGCCAGCAAGAAAGAGCAAGTGTTTGCGAACGAAGCCAAAGTGATATCAAGACCAACTTCACCAAGACACATTCCCACAATTTCTTTACATTTGAATTCCCTTCGATCACAAACGAAAACATACGTCCTTGCCATCAAATATATGTTATCCAGGCCAAGTCCTAATGCCAGAAATGGAAGCACCTATTGGAAAAGTGAAATCATTTGAATGCATTTCCCACTCAAAAATGATGCTCAAAAAATAACGTTGAAAGATAATTGTCATTACCTGAACCGATATGGTATTGAGACTCATCCTAGAGAAGCTTGCTAGACAGAGCCCAGCAAAGACGGAAGCCACAGCGCACACCACACCAATCAAACCAAGTCCACCGTAAGAGTAGATGGTAGATGACCAACGTTTCAACGTGAAGATAGAATACACCGTCTATGATAAAAAAGAACCGTCATTATTATGTGCAAAAAATGCGCATGTGTTACTGTTTTCTGAAAGAAAAAAAAGGGTTGCAGTATGTTCAAATATTATTTTGTTGATTTGTAAGAATATGACATTTTGGTACCAGTAAAATAAGGCCGACATATGTTGAGCTTTTTCGTGGCGTGTTTGAGAATTCTTTGACCAAATCTTTAAATGAGGTAGTGGAGAAAGCCAGCATGTTGGAAGAATTGCTCTTTCTCTTCTCGTTCTCTTCTTTCACCATCTTGGTGAACTGCAACTTCCAATCGTCGATCACTTTGGTCGCTTCTTTCAGGCCAAACTGACGTGATGCGAAAACTCGAGACATTTCTTTGTCAAGGAGAAAAGTCTTGGGGCTCTGGATTTTGAAGACCGTTTGTAATGCATGGGCACTGAAAGAAAATTCAACATCACATTTATACATCATTTTCATACATCACATTTTAACAGCTCACGATGAAAAAAATTTCAAAGAAGAAGGTCACAAGATTTTGACGAGGCAACGCGTGAAAGAAAAATTAAGACCAATTTCAGCCTAAATTTCATATTAAAAAGACACATCTGATTTTATACCTGAAGTAAGACGCAATATAAGAATTGAGAAGAAGACTTAAAAAATATCGAGACAAAAAATAAAACAGTCAAGCTTCAGCTTAAATTTGCTTGTTGTAAAAAAAACGCGTATCTTTTACCTGGTAAATCCATCTTCATCAAGGAACATTTTGCTGACGATAACATCTTTGGGCCAATACATGTACTTTCTTGCAACACCATAACAACCGTTTTGAAATTCACCTGCTATATCTTTGCTCTAAAAAAGAGAGAACGGATCGTAACATAGAGAAAGTTTCCCTACAATGAATGCGAGCCTCAAAAAAATATGAAAATAATTGAATAGGTAACGATTAGAATCACATTGGTTGCACTTACCACGTTAGATGAGGATGGACATTTGTGTGTTGCAAAGCATGGTCGATCCATGTAACCAGCACCTAAACCCACCTGATTGCAAAAAAAGTTTGTTAAAACATCCTTACAAGAACAACTTTTTTACTATTGCTATCCTAGACAGGAGGACCCGTGTTCGTATTTAAATGAGAAGTATTCATTTCGCCATCGGTATATAAATAAGAAATCATATCATAGCATAGATCTTCAGGCTACCGTACGATTTGTTGAATGAGAGAGGTCTGAGGGAAGATAATTTTCTTTTTTAATATAATAAGCAACTCAAGCGAGTACAGGACAGTGGAGTTACCTTGTCAACGAATCGTTTCACCCTTTTATACATGTACTGATCAGAAGAACTGTTTCCGAGATAATTAACCAAGTCCTGTGGGTTGTGATACTTGTAGCCTTCTCTTAAGGTTCGGTTGTGAAAACTAGAACAATAAAAAAGACGAAATTGTAGCGTTGTAGGTGACAAAGTTCTGGAAAGAAAAAGCTAAAAATTGAAATTAGCATTTCGTTGGAAAAGTTTTTTTTCTTGTCTTTGATTGTCAAATATTGTTCGAGCAAAAAAATACCTTTTGAGATGCATATGAAGGTTTTCAGTGTAATGAGGGCCATAGCTTGCGATGATGGAGCCTTCCCAAAAGCAATCGAGTGGAGTCATCACCAAACATGGAACCATATTGTCGATTGCCTGAAAAATACATGTTACGTACCAATTCCATGAACATTATTAGGGGGTGTATTAGCTAAATGGGTCCACACCTTGAAAACTTCCCCAACTAAAAGGTTGAGAAAAACAAATAGAGTCCAAAATGAAGAAAAGTCTTTGATTACCAGTTTTGAACAGGCAGGATTTCATTTCTAAAACAACAAAAACCACACCACTGTAATAGGTCTTATTTTCTGAATTAAAAAAATGAGTGGAACGTCTCTTTTATGGATTGCTGGAGAGAAATGCAGCACTTACCTGATTCCACTCGTGAGCTACCCCGAAGTCAGGGGGTCGATATCTATCGCAAATATGACGTAATGTCCAATTGCTAGAATGAAAACATAGAAAACAAAAATGATTACAATCTGCTGGCTCCCGTTTAAGTTACACAGTTGTTCATAAAAGATTTATCTTTTTCTAAAAGAATGCCAATGTTCAACATTCCAAAATTTGAGAATTGTTCAAGAATAATGCAGGGCCTCAAAGGTTTTTCTTAAAAAATGATAAGTTTTTATATCCTGTCTTTCTTCGCACGTTCGAAACAATAAATGAGAGCGTTTGGTTTGCTGTGCTATTTCGGCCATTATTTCATACCAAATAGCCGAATTAATAAAAATCAGTTCATAGGAAAACTTGATACCAGTTTAAAAACTCGAAATCTTGATGAAATTTGTTACAGAAAACATATCAATAATATAACAATAATATTCCGACAATTCATTTAAAAAAGCAAAATCTAAAAATCTAAAAATCGTTTCAGAAAGAATTAGGGCTTTTTGGCGGATGAAAAGGATTTGGGAAAGACTTACACTCCAAACGTCTTTGATTTAATGTCTTTCACTTTCTTTACCATTTCAAGGTGATCTTGCAGAGCTGCTGACGTCAGCATGTTCTGACTCTCATCCTTAGCTGTTTGCATCAGCACTTCGTATCCAAACTCTGCCTCGTTTTGAAAGCCTTTTCTTCCGGTGGTTTTCTCAGAGTAAGCGACCTCTTCGCTCAAACGACCGCTGGCTGAAAGTGAAAACATTGCATTTATTGGACAGTGAAAATCATCAAAGACAAAGTTTTTTTTCTTTATTTTTCTCCTGATCTTCGGTTCTACATTATCCAATCTTATAGTTATCTAATTTTATAGATTGAGCTCACATTATAATATCAGAAATGTCATAACCGTTCGAGATTCTTCCTATTTTTATGTTGGGAAGAGAGGTTCCCTTAAAATCTAAAGATTGAAAAATGATTTGACCTTGAAGCTTTGCCAGTGATAAACAAAGATGATTGTAGATATTTCGCGAGTTTTGGTTCGGCCACCTATCAAGTTGGTATTTTACGGACTAGAATGTAATTTGGCTAAATGAAGTTGATTTCCCGTTTGCTTTGACTGAAATTTGTACCTGGGACTGATTTAAATGTAAGAGAAAAGAAACGAAAAAATTGGTTCCCTGACCTGAGTACATGGTTTTTTGCAAACAAACCTGTAAAATACACTGTCGGAGCTCAAGGACTTCGGGAGCTTTTTTTTAAAAGCAGTTTTCAAGATTTCAGTTTGGTCACGTGCGTGGTTTTTATAGACCGGTCTTTATTCTAAATCAGTCTCAGGTCCGTAAAATACCAACTTGATAGGTGGCCGAACCAAAAATCCTCAAATAGATGCACGAATGGTTTATTTAGAATTATAGAATGGAAAATAAAAAGGAAACTCACAAGCTACCCAAATGTTTTGGATGTCTGTTTCCACCGTCAATCCATATTTGTTCAAAGGGACCACAATACAGACAGCCAGGATGACGAAAGAGAAAAGGGCAACTCCAAGAAAATGCTTCTGAATCTGACATCCTAATCGGTAGAAGTTGACGTGGATCTTTTTACGAACGGTGCGAGCTATCGTCTCCAAAGCCTCGCACTGAAATAAGAAGCAAACATGATTAGCAATCAACTCCCCTAGGGTAAGGCCAAAATAATTAGGGTATCAATAACATTGATCTCTCACCTTTTTCATCTCACAACTTATTTCATTCCAAACTGATAGTGTTATACAAAAAAACAATTTCGCTCGGAAACAACGTTTAAAATAGAAAGAAATACGAAACTTTTGTTTTGATAATGTCCTTCAAATATCTCCTTGAGCGAAATATTTCGTAAGGCACTCCTCTTGACTAAATTGCCAAGGATACTTTGAATATCCGGACTAACAAAAAATGTATCCAGTGGGTAGTAAAATTTGTATATGTATCTTTACATAAAAATCGAAACGCATGTAATAATTCTTGAAACACCCCTGCCTCTGTGACCCAGTGGGATCCACCCCACTGGCCACCCCAGTGAAACTTTTTTCCAAAAATGGCTCATTTTTCAGCCCCACTGGACAAATCACTCACCCCACTGAAATGTTGTAATAAAAAAACACCCCATTGAAAATGATAAAAAGTTTACACATACCCCACTCGAAAAGCCCTTATTTTAACGTACCCCAGTACCATAGAACTTTTCTTTTAAAAAATTTCTCTTTCCCCTTCTTTAAAGGTGAAATATTCGAAAAAGCCAAAAAAATTTGCTCACTTCGCTCGCCATCAAATGTTCCACTTAAATATATTTATTGTATTTAACCCGACTTATAAAACATTTAAAACGTGGAAAGTGCCATACGAAAGGGGTTGAAAATCTAAAATTTCTCTATCAGCGCAAACCACGGTTGTACTTGGCCCTTTCTTTCTTTAAAGCTAGGTTCTAGCCTCAAAAGTTTTCGAGAGGCTTTCTCACTTGCGTAGATACTGAAAGAAAGACCTCTACTTTAACAATGTTGACTAAACATTACTAGGACCCAGAGTTTATAAAATTTGATATAACCATACTGCTCCTCTATAAGCCCCCTTCCCCCAGACCTCATTACATTTCTTGTCTGATCAAAATGATATTTCTACTTTAGTAGCATGTAAGAAGCAGATTTTGACTTGCACTTAACCAAAAGTTAGCCAGTACCTTCCATCGTTAAAACACGATAGAATTAACTAGAATTATTTTGTCCAACAGACTAACCAAAATTTAGCTCATGCAAAAAATTCTTTCTCACCCCGGTGAATGTCAATTTTCGCCACCCCACTCAATATTTGAAAGAATATTTTTCACCCCAGTGAATTTCAGGTTTTTTCATTCTCACCCCACTGGGTACTCAACACCCACTGGGGCACAGAGACAGGGGTGTCTTGAAGGACTCTAATGCTATTCGATGACGAAAGGAAAGTCGCTTCCTTGTAAATGAATATGTGTGTTATGAATATGAGAAGCTTTCATGGTTCATCTTTAAAAATTTCGGATGTAAATATTTTGACAAATATTGTTTCAATTGACTTGAAATTTTTTCTATAATCAGACATATTTCAAATGAAAAAGTGCTATTTATAATCCTACAGAAGAAATTTCTTATAACTTTACTATTTTTTTTAATTGTCATTCACCAATGTTTTACAGACCCTCTTGATAATTAAAAGTTTTTAATCGTGAACGATAAATGTTGCAGCAGAATCATTAGCTAGGAGGAAATCCAAATTTCACGTTTGTAATTAAAAAAGTTATATTTCATATCAAATCTTAATGTCAGGGACAGAGATAGAACAAGGCTTTTTCAAATGTGCGTTATCCAGCTCCGCTATAACATATCTCTGGTTTATTCATGGGAGTACATTGAAAGAAAAAATCAATTTCAGTGCTCTTCTTGAACATGACGAAAGCACTCATACCAGGGAACTGGTACATTTCTCTCTATAAGAATAACGTATAGCTTAAATCTTCAAGACCAAAAGATAAAAGATTTAAGAATGTTTTAAAAACGTTGTCCGTTCGCTTTGCAGGCTCTAGACAAGATTTCTTGGAAAATTGCACTAAAATATTCACAAAATGCAAGAACAAGTGAGAAAATTTTAAGAACATTTTGGGCATTTCAGAATTTGAAACCCTTACGAATCAGGCGAATGAAAATTTGAAGCCTGGAACTGGAACTGGAATTGAAAATAAAACCTAAAATATAACACAGTTTCGATTTCTCAAAACAGTTTCGATTTCATCAAATGTGCCAAATAGGTTCTGCACTATTCTTATTGACGTCAGAAAAATGATGAAAGGATGAGGAAAACAGAACTGAAACGGACAATTGCAATGGACAACCGAAAACTTACGAGTGCTGCGGCAAGGTTTTGAGAAATGAAAATCCACCATTGTATAGTGTGCAAGAAGAGAAATTCAACAACGCAGGATTCAAAACCATTAGACGTGTGATCCAAGTCAGGATGATAACCACAGTGGGACTAACGTTACAGTTGAGTTAGATGAAAGAGAATGGAGTGAAAAGAAACCAAAAGTCAAGTGACCAAAGTCAAATGAGAAGAAGAGGTACAAGGAATTCGATATCGAAGTGAGCAAGGTCAGCAAATTCCAAGGATCGGTAGAGTAAAAGTTGGAGATGTTAGCAGGACCGATTTACCAACAAGGGAAGGACTAGAAAGAGAAGGAGGAGCCAAAAAAACCGTCGTCCACAACACGCCCAGTAGACGGGAGATGAAGATTCGAAGTATCAAGAAAGGAAAAAAAGCTTTGAGAGCGAGATGGTTAAAGACAGATGAGGACCAAAAAGCAGGGCTCATGAAGCTGTACCAGAACATGAAAGCCAGGCTTAGAGAAGAAGTTCGGAAGGATAGGCGACTACAAAGAAGAAAGAAGCGAGAACAATGTCGGAAGACGTTCCTAAAAAAACATTCATATTTGCAAAATCACCACTATTCAGCAAAGCAAGAAGTGGAAAGCTTGAATGTTCGAAAGAGGAGCTAGGGAATCATCAGAAAGCTGTTTACGGAGATGAAAACAGAATGAAAGAAAGACCGCCAATCGAGGGACTGAGAAGACCATATCAGCCCGGGTTATCATTCGACATCAGTGATATCAAGAAAAGTAAAGTTGGGGCCTTTATCAAGAAAACAAGAGCTCACCTGGAAACGATTGCGTGAGCTACAAAGCCTACAAATATTGTCCTAGGCTGAGATTGAAGCTATTTTTTCTGGTGAGAGAGATGTGGAAGAAAAAGGACGTAGCTAAGCGATGGTGCATAGCGGAGGGAATATCTTCCCAAACAAGAAAATGCAGAAGGAATCGACAATTTAGACCTGTATCGTTGCTAAACATTGACGGAAACGGCTTTGCCGATGAATCGATCCAGAAAGCAGGAATTGCAGAAATTCCTGGTTGTATATAACACACACATACGACATTTAGGATGACCTGCAAGAAGCAAAGAGAAAGAAAGAGAATGTTGCAGTGGTATGGCTCAATTTGGCTAACGCATATGGGTCTGTCCCACAAGAGATGATAGAGAAAAGAAGGGAATTCTTTTGGATACCAGAACCCATACAGTAATTCGTGTTGAAATATTACAGCCTTTTCAAGATACGTTTCACAACAACGGAGTTCACAACAACTTGGCAGAGGCTCGAAGTTAGGATTGCGACAAGATGTACGATATTAGTCATTTTGTTCGTGTTGTAGTACTGTTGTAATAGTCATGGAACTATTGCTGCCGGCATCGAACACCAACAGCCCAAGTATCCCAAAACTGAGAGCATTCATGAATGATATTGCAGTGAAGACAACAAGATCTCATTAACAGGTCAGATATGAAGTTTAAAGCCAAGAAATCCCGAAGTATAACATTGATCAAAGGGAAGCAGTCTGAAGTGAGATACATGGTTGGTGGTGAAAACATATCAATAGTCAAGGAAGAGCCGGTCAAAAGTTTGGGTAGATGGTATAGAGAGGCATTGAGAGATAGCGATCTAGCAAAACTGTTGAAAGAAAATATGGAGAAAGGAATAAAAGTTATCTACAAGACAGAACTACCAGGAAAGTTCAAATGCTGGTGCCTCTAGTATGGTTTATATCTACGGATTTATTGGCCGTTTTAAATGTATAAAATACCGTTGACGACAGTAGAAAGAATAAAGCAGAGATGTGGGGTTTTGATAAGAAAGTGGTTAGGTCTTCCCAAACAATTGAACAATACAGTGTTGTATGGCAAGATGAACCAGCTACAGGTACCAATCAGCTCCATAGCAGAAGAATATAAAGCAGCAAAGGTGCAGACTGTTATGATGTTGAGGGAGGTAGAAAACAACAGCGACAAGCAGTGGTTGCCGAAATAAAGAGAGAAGAACAGGAAAAGCGATACCTTCACCTTGTGCAATGCCCCCCAACAAGGCCAATGTGTTAGATGGGAAGAGAACGTAGTAGAACGCAAGATTTGGAGATTTGGAGCTGGCAGCGGTCCCGAACCTCGTTTCTAATTAAGTCCACGTACGATGTCATGCCATCACCCGAAAACCGGCTTAGATGGGAAGTAGCCGAAGACGATATGTGTAGATGTGGTCAGAAGGCACATCCTATCAAACTATCATCTCTCTTTCGACAGGTATACCTGGAGACACAATGAGATACTGAAGATCATCCACAATGTTCTGAAGAAGAAGATCGAGCAGTTCAATGAGGGTGCTCTGCCCAAGGAGGAAAAGATCACCACGATGAGATTTTGTAAGGCTAGAGAGAGCACGGAATTCAAGAGCCACTAGAAGGCTCCCATGACGGATGAAAGATGGCAAGGCTCCTGGAAAATAGCAACAGATTTGGAATCCAAGTTAGTTTTTCCTGTCCTAGTAACCGAGAAGCGCCCGGATGCAGTCGTGTGGTGTAACGAAAAGAACATTTGTATAACCCTCGAGTTAACAGTGCCATGGGAGGAGAACATCAAGCAAGCCGAGGAACGAAAAGCAGACCGTTATGCCAGACTTATCAAGGAAAGTGAGGAAAAAGCATGGTCAGTCGACTATCATCACATGGCAGTCGGAGCACGAGGCTTGTGAACATGTTAAAGAGACGTTTGTGCTGTACCAACCCGGAAGTGAGGGGAGCAGTCAAAGACCTTCAAGAGACAGCAGAAAGGTCATCTCATTGGATTTGCCTGAAAAGAGAGAATTCAAACTGGCTTGAGAACTAGAAAGCAATGCACCTCCTCTGAAAGGACAGTCGACGAAATGGGGCCGAAACTGGATCAAGTGGTTCTTCCTGAAGATGCAGTTGGTGGATTCGGTGCTTTCAAGAGTCGTAAGTGTTACTACTTGCGTTATTCTTATTGACGTCAGAAAAATGATGAAAGTTTTTAAATTCGAGAAATCTATTACTCTCTCTCAGAAAAATGTATCGAAAAAACTCTATGAAAACTCATGCGAGGTTAATCTATGCAAGCTCCTTATAAAGAACTAGCATGTGATGGAATATCGGCTTGCTCTAAAATAAATCTTAGAGGAAAACTTTCAACGCGCAAGGACAGACGCATCTTCATGACACTCCATCCTCCCTATTCCTTTCCCGGTCCCCTGTTCATCATGAGAATTTGTGTCTGATCTTGTCCCTGAACTGAATTTCCTTTCTTAACGGTGTATATATTTGTTTTTAGCTTTATTTTTCCCTAACCATGTACGTAATCTTATAGGTGATAAAAGAGATTTATAAAAAGACCCTAACGTTGTAAGATCGTGAAATTTATCACTTATACGGTTATACGTAACTGTAGAGAACTAGATGGTTGACTTCCTTTCAAACTCGTTGAAAACTTAATTTTAACGGATGTTTAATGACCTTGCCCACTCGAAGGGAAGACAGTCAATCACCGATACTGACACCTATGTGAACTCAATGCAATGCCTTGTTTCGACGCCAATGCAAGGATTTCTTTAATTCTTAGCAAAGGGCAAGTTTTCGTGCAGGGGTTTTATGGAAACACCGAGTCTTTAAGCTTATCAAGTCAAGCTTTTCACATTATTGGATTCAGTTGACTGGACTTCAGTTGAATTACCAGGAGCGTTCCTTACTCGTAGAACGCCTAAAACGCATTGTTCTTTTAGCTAGATTTGAACAGTTGCATGAGTTAGATTTTTTCGAGTTAGGTTAAGTTCGAGTTATGGAGTATGTTCTATAAGGCATTGTTTAACTGAAGGGACCACAAATGGTTTTATGAACGAGACAAAGGTACAAAGAACTGGTACAAAGCTCTTTTATTGAACGAGACAACATGAACGTACAAAGCTCTCTATTGAACGCGTGAACGAGAGGGGAGAACGAGAACGAGACACAACAAAGCTGGTATGAACGACAACAGCTCTAAAACAAACACAACTTGGCTGGTACAAAGTCGGTGAACGTACTATCTCTATCTAACAAAACACTTCAGACAAAAATGACAGTACACATATTAATACATTTGAGTGCTCTAGAAAAATCTAAATACTTTTAGAAAAGAATCCGTCAAACATTTGGCGTCATGAGCGATTTATTTGGAGTTGCTCTCGATAAAGAAAACGAAGCCTGAGTCCGGAATTTCTTTGATTTACATAAAAGTAAAATGGGCTAAAAAAAACATTGGTGCAATATTACATAATTGTAATTATTATTTTAAATATAAATCGTTCAAAATTCCCACATGCATGTAATTAGGTGTCGCTTGTTTTGCTATTTTCCATTTTTCAATCAAGGAAGCACTGAATGAAATGTTTCATTGTGAAAAAGGAAACATCTTTTCAACATCCAGAACACAACCAGAATTTGACTTGGATTTCATTAAAAAAGGGGTATCAAATTAAGCATTCTTTAACATTTTTCACTGAAATCTGGAAAAAATGGAAAAATCACTCAGAATGGCTGCTTTCCTATTTTTCGCAACAACTTCTGTTACGATAATTGATAAAAATCAGCTGCGATCATTAATTGTCGTAATTAATAAGTCGTAAAAGTCATAGAATAGTGAAAATAAGAGGATTTCCGCATAGAATTGTCTTCACACATCACACATCTATGACGTGTTTTCGGACTTTTTCAAAAGCAAATTTTCACTTCAAAAGCTTATAACTTGAGAACCACTGAACCAAATTTAAAAAGTTGTATACCAAATTTTAAGCTTGCTTTTCCTCTTTGCAATTAAAAGTTCACATTAATGCACACACAGATAGTCACCAAGCTCACACACTTTCACCAGGTATTTTTTACATAGAATTATTGCGTCAAATGTTAGAGCCTCTAGAAGCGGCTAGAAGACGATCTGTGGAAATATAAAAAAACAACAAGAACACAAAGCGCATTTTCGAAACGATCTGATACTCTCTAACTTTTCATAAAATCTCATTAGGAATATATTTGTAAATTATTAGGATCATAGGTCATCTAGATGAGATTTTACGACTATTGTAAAACATGATTTAAAACTAGAGCTAAGAAAACTTAAAAAACTTAAAATTTTGAAACGTAGGTTCTAAACTATGAAATTTTACTCATTTTCTACACTGATTTAAACCACTGACCTTTATTTATCCCTGGACCAAGCTATATCCGCCATCTTTGATCGAAGTTTTTTTCTGGATTGAAGCCATAGCAGTGTAAAAAAATTAACGTCTAACGGCGCTATATCATCAAAAGTTTTTGCGAGGGAAAGTAGAACTAGCGCTCTCGATGCATTTACACCGCTATTGAGTAGTGCTAATGGTGATTAGGGTACCACTTTTCAAAAAGTTCCGATTAAAGATTTTGCTTCGACGGGATTGAGAAACTTGGTCCAGGGTATATATAAAGGTCAGTGATTTTAACGCTATATTCTGATGAAAAACTGAAACTTTACTATAGCTAGAAACTAAAGCTACTATCAGGAGGCTTCAAAATACCCCCATACAAAAAACATTAAGTTTTTAGGATAAAGGATTTTTATCCAGTTCATTCTGCACTAGATGGTGTATCTTTTGCCGGGCAAAAAATGGGTTTTCAGAAAATTTTGTAAAAGCTTCGTCGTCTCAAAATCTTGAAAATAGTGGTTTTTGACCAATTCTTCATCCCAATTTGTCTTACTCAAAAAGTCATAACTTTTGATACATTAGTTTAGAATTTTTTTCCTTTTTGAATAGTTCAATCTTTTGCAGACAATTAAAAAAATCGAAACAAAAAGGTTGATTACCCTTTAAAACTTGGCACTTTTTGTAAAAGAGGTTAACATAACATCTTCTTGACGTCTTTAAAAGTTTCATAAGGTCGTTTGTGTAATTAAATTGCTTATTACTCTTGATAGAATAAATTCACAAACAAGGTATGAAGAGAGTTTTTGTTAAAAGTGTAAAGGAGCTCAAAACTAAAGTTTTATCTTCAAATCTCATAACCGATATTTTGACTATGGTCAGAGCCATTAAGATCATAGGATATTTTGATACCGATGTATAAATAATTCTTAATTATCGGTGAACTTGTAATCAATCATATTAATGTGGTTTAAATAGGCTTCTGTCAAATCTGTCCTGAATCTAGTCAGTAACTACTACAGACAGTCTCAATACTGGTCGTTTAGTTGGACAAAATCACTTTTGAAAAATAACGTTCCCCGGAATTGACTAAGAACTTTACCCTGGCCTTTAATTCAAAAGATCTTTTTCAAGAGACACTTAAAGAAATAGTGAGGTACCTTTGATTGGTTATCGATGTGTAAATCATTAGTTTGTTCATCATTGTTTCTGTTGATGGTGAAGACGGCAGCAGATGAGGCTGCTGGTTGAACATCACCCGTGTTGTTGAGGGGAATTTCGACGAACGTGTCTGATGCTCGCTGCAATACTGTGTTCGGGTTGTTCGTTTTCGAAGCACGATCTATTGGTGACATGATGATGTTTTTCTTTATAATTCTTCTATAAACAAGATAATTCAATAGCAAGAATATCAAATTTAAGAACAAAATTATTAAAACACTTTTTGTTCATACATTCAACAGGGAACGGTCTCTTACACTGCACAAAAATGCATGAAGCATATGTGCCTTGGAGGGCAATCATACACCGATTGATGACGATAGGGTTCAAACAATGAAGCAAAACTTGTACGTGTGGACGTGCTCATTAGTCGAACATAAACAAACAACTTTTGAAAGAAAGAGCGGAAAGAAGTTTCAAAACAAAAGAATTAAAAAATCGCATGGGTGGCCTGTCCTGTCCTTGGCATCTTTCACAAATGCAGCTTTACAGTGGTCTAAAGTTAGTACATGTGAAGTAGTATCAAAACAACACCCCTCCCTCTGTCAGTCTGCCAACCACCACTTGTGCGGTCTGAAAATGATAAGAAAACGTCAGAGGGTGGACCAAATGACGTTCAAATGAAATGCAGCTTGAAATTGCGCTCAATTTCAGGGTGAGAAATGAGCATGAGACGGACATGAAGAAACACCTTAAAATGATGACACGCTAGCCTTCGTGACATGATTAAGAATGGTTAAGTTACCGGAAATGGATACAAGCAGACCATTAAGGTTTTCATGCCAGTTACCAGAGCGAGTTTAATCAAGCACCACCCGTTTAAAAATAAAACAAGGGCTTTTTCAGACACAATCATATGGCTGAGTTTTGAAATGCAAGGGCGAACGAGGCGATTAATATCGCACTGTATTCAAATGTTGAGTTTTCATAAAAAAAACCACGTGTTGAGAAAAGAGAAAATTTCGAGAATTGTTAGGCCATAATAATCAACGAGGAGCAACACGGCTTTTTCGGATAATTTTGGGATACTCGGGACTATGAATCACAAATAATCCTTTAAAGCATGCTATTACTAGTACAAATTTGATGTGGGTGTTGAGAATATCAATTTATAGACATATTTTAAATTTGTGTAATATGACAGTATTTAATCTTGACTCGTTGTCACAAATTTTTACGTTTCATCCACAAAAATGGTTACAACTTGTTCAATATTTTGACTTTTCAATATATGCTGTGTGGAAAATCAAAATGATTTCGACAAAATACCCCCTAGATATTAACAAAATGACCTTGTCTCTTCACCAACTCCGTGATCCTTTTTTGATGCTTATACCCTGAATGCTATCTTCGACTCCCGCGTTCAATACCATATTGGAGCTCAAGTAGATAAATCAATATATACTGTCCCGGCCAACCAGCAGCCAAACACTTGCTAAAAATGAAATATGGACCCGACTGTCAAACACATAAACTGCTGTCAAATTATGGTTCTTGGTGCAATATTAAAAAGGTATTGGTGAGCTTTTCTAAAGAAAATTCAATGCTCTAAACATGGAAATCAGTCATAGCAATCCATGTCTCAATCAATACTTGCTCGTAAAATTCGTTACACAGCCAAAGAAATTCTTTAAAATTGTTAACTTCGTTAGCAGTTTCAGCATAAAGATTAAGAGGGCTTCCAAAGCACAAAAACAATATGCATAAGCATGGCACCACATACTAACCAACCAAACCGAAGCGACATTTTAACAAACATCCTTCACACACATCACCTTCTTACAACAATATTTTTTCATTGTCAATGTCGAGGAGAAAAAAACGCATGGCATAAAAATTTAGATCGAATTACAAAGAATGATAAAATCACACATACCTTATGTTACGTTGTTGTGTTTGCATTGATTGCTTCAAATTGATGCTTCCTCAAACTTTCGAATACCTAAGTATCAAAAAAAGAAGATTTTGAAATAATTTCTTTACCCAATAAATCTCTACATGTACAACTTTGAAAACATTAGAATGAAAGTTGATAGACAAACAACGAACTGAGTAACGTTTGTGTTAAAGTGTGAAACTGTACGATTAACAAGTAATATGACTCCATTGATAGAAAAGACCACCCAACACTTTTCATAACAACTCTTGAGTAGACGAGATGAATGTCAACCGTAAACAAGAGAAGATTACTCCAAACCGAGAAGCATTTCTGTGAACCAATAATGGCCAACAAGAAACCTTCCCTTCGCACGTCTCTCGACGTTCTTAATCGTTAACTTCCCTAGAATATCAACGATTAATAAGGAAAAATAACTTACAGATTTTGGAGACAAATATGATTGTGTCAATTTTCTTGTTAAGGCCTTGTATGCCATTCCATTATATATCTATACAGGGGGGTGGACGAACATTTCAAGAGGGCAATCTGAGAAAAATTTCCAGGGGGTGTTTTTTCATTTTTCTAGGGGAGGGTAGAAAGTTATTCTAAATTTACGAGGGGTTAAAACACTGATTTTAGTTCGTCCACCCTCGCTTTAAGGTATAACAAGCAACATGCTGAATGGACCTACCTGATGATGAAACTTAAATAGCAATAAGGAGAAAAACAATCATTAAGAAAATATAGCGCTTAGCGAAAATGCATTAAATGTCATCATTGATTGTTGATGGGGGGAAGGGGTTTAGGGAAAAAAGAAATAGAAAGTTCCGGTTGCAGAATTGCAAAAGTTTTATTGACAATTGAATCATGCTTGATGGTGGCATTGTTATCAATAATTTTTTTAAGTGAAAAAACAAAGAAATGTATGGAAAAAGCCCAATTCAAATCTGCAAAAACGGCGATTTCCGGCATATTTCCGGCATTTTCGGCCGGAAAAATCTTTTTCTCAAAAATCGGACTCGACAATGATTTGGGCATTGTTAATACGCATCTTTGAGCAAAAAATCAGCAAAAACTAATGATAAAATCTCGAGAAAATACCAAAAACAAAAAAACAGTTTTTTTTTCCGGCATATTTCCGGCATTTTCGGCCGGAAAAATTTTTTTTCTCTCAAAAATCGGACTCGGCCATGTTTTGGGCATTGTTAATACGCATCCTTTGAGCAAAAAATCAGAAAAAACTAATGATAAAATCTTGAGAAAATGCCAAAAAACCTGTTTTTCCGGCATATTTCCGGCATTTTCGGCCGGAAATTTTTTTTTTCCAAAATCGGGCTCCGTCACATTTTAGGTATTATCTTTTTATTTTTACGCGCGCAGCGCGTCTCCTTTGGTATAATGTGCGCGCGGTCGACTAAGTTCCTGTATATCGCTCAAACCACTCACGTTCAAAATTCAAGGTTCGTGTATGACTACATGACATCAATTTTCGTATCAATTTTTAAATCCTCAGATCACTCCGATCGCAAGTGAAGGATCCTAAGTGCTTTATATTTTAAATGATGAGATTGCTCAAAAATGCTCATCCGTTACCATTAGTTACGTAAAGATGACTGGTTGACCAATGACCGAAACAATTTCTGTTGAAATTTGTGGAATTTTCTCCTCCGAGCTATTTCCACAAGGACCATATTCTATGTTATAATTGAATATAGAATTTTGAGTATCAATGCAAAGAAGCTTGTATTCAAGTCAAATTTCTTCATACCCCATCAACAGTAGACAGCACCAAACAAACAGAAGATAGACAGGGCAGCACCAATCAATATTCATCAATCAACAGTACAAAGGGAAGTATAAAATTTTGTATAGATATTCATCTACAACATTGCCCCTTGATTTTCCAACTTGAGGGTTGTTGGCCTTAACTTACCTAGGCTAGCGCTAGCAACACCCAAAAGACCAGTATACTGTACAACTAACAAATAAAAGCAAAAAAGGGATTTATACAAAATATATTTTGAATATTTACCTGTAGCTGTAGTAACTGTATGTATCATCACTCTCAGTTATAAAACGCATACGTTGTATTTGAATTTATTAGCTACAGTAACAAAAAATTAATCAAAGTTTTTCAATATCCACCATCTCAAATATGAATTCTCGTGAACAACAGAGAAATTCACCATTTGCCCCTGAAAAACATGGGACAAAATATTTGTTTCTTTATTAATTCAGTTCTCCAAGCCCTCTTTTCTCTTGATGGTTTTCGTGAATACATTTTTAACAAGCTCGTAAAACGAAAATAAACTTGAAACTTGAAATTGAATATACATCACGCTCACAGCACAGGACATGACCAACGAAGAACGTTAACTTCTGAAAAAGTTAGCTAATCCCATTGAATATGGATGTAGACGATTGGAGATCACCACACCGCACATACACCAAAATTTTATTGCAAACTATAAACTTTTCCTTCACATGCGTTTAAATGTGGAAAACTTTTTGTCGTGAACTATTAACTTTTCCTTTGCATGCGTTTAAAATGGGGAACACTTTTGTCGTGAACTATGAACTTTTCCTTTGCATGCGTTTAAAATGGGGAAAACTTTTGTCGTAACTATTAACTTTTATTTTGCATGAGTTTAAAATGGGGAAAACTTTTGTCGTGAACTATGAACTTCTCCTTTGCATGCGTTTAAAATGGGAAACAGTTTTGTCGTGAACTATGAACTTTTCCTTTGCATGCGTTTAAAATGGGAAATCTTTTGTCGTAACTATTAACTTTTATTTTGCATTCGTTTTAAATGGGGAAAACTTTTGTCGTGAACTATGAACTTTCCTTTGCATGAGTTTAAAATGGGGAAAACTTTTGTCGTGAACTATGAACTTCTCCTTTGCATGCGTTTAAAATGGGAAACACTTTCGTCGTGAACTATGAACTTTTCCTTTGCATGCGTTTAAAATGGGGAAAACTTTTGTCGTAACTATTAACTTTTATTTTGCATTCGTTATAAATGGGGAAAACTTTTGTCGTGAACTATGAACTTTCCTTCACATGCGTTTAAAATGGGGAAAACTTTTGTCATGAATTTGGTGATTTCTTTCATCCGGCGTTTAAAACTTGGAAAACTTTTGTCGTGAATTATGACTTAGGCGTAGATCACAAATAAGTTGTGTTCGCGTCTTCCGACCGACTCACTTTCTATCTTAAAAATCCGACACTTTTCAGTCGGAAAGTGGGAAATCTATCGGATTTTTTACCAATAATTTTCAAAGCATTTTATACATTCATCGTTAGTCGCCGATTGGATCATCCAGTGTTAGTTCAAATAAGCTTTCTGTTTGGGCGAGGACGAATTCTGGACAATAAAACGGTCACGGTTTGACAGTATATTTACAGCTAGAAAGTAAACACAAAACTAGTTTAGAAACAAGTACATAAAGGCAAAACTAGCAAAACCTTGTACAAAATTACTGTTGACAAAATCACAAGAATACAGGTTAAATGTAGAAAATAGTCAAAATCTAAAAGGAAAGCAGAGAAGAAACTAAATTATGAAATACTTACAAAATTCATCACATAATATCTCTACGAAAGATATCTCGCCACAAACAAATGCACGATATGCAAAAGCCCAAAACGATTGAGAACTAAAGGCTTAAATTTAAAGGGCTTCTAAAAGTTAAGAACGATTTTCTCTGAGAACGATTTTCTCCTGACACACATCTTGTCACTATCACGATTTGATAAGAGTGCATACAGAAAAGGCGAGTGGAACAAGCTTATAAACGAGCTACAACGTAAAAAACTAATTAAAAAGAGTTTAGCAATACACAAAACGATAAACGATAAAAAAGTAATTCCCAACGCAACAAATTGCCAAAACACTCCCCGGCGGATGCAAGGCAGTTCAGTGATCAGGTGGACGGGTAAATACACAAGCCTTCGAAATGCCATTTATTTCATCAATGTTCGAAAAACTTTTAACGAATTCTTCCTTTAGGTCATATCCAAGCACTTCCGTTTCTTCGAGCTCCATCGCCATTTTCGAGCGCCCTTTAAGATGTTGATTTGCCCAAATTTGCCAAAACTTTGAAGTTGCCATCTTGCACATTTGGATGGTCTTCATCTTCTGTAAATTCTCTTGATGAGCTCGTACATCGGGCGCGAAATCTAATGGCTGAAACAAATCACTTTTAATCACTTTCGATTTCTTTTCTCTCTCGCGTAGATATACCAACTCACTTTCGATTTGTGAATTATTTGATGATTGAATTTCCTGAACATTAGATTTTTCGCTTGCTTCCATTTGGTCAAGTAGATTGAATCTTTCTTTGTCTTCCTCCAAAACAATTGATGGATATTCTTGATAAAATGCTTTCTCGACAACATCATAACTTTCCAAAGAAGACTCACATTTAAACGATAGCGACTTTGACTCAGCTTCTGCACAAATGGCCGCTATCTCGAACCGGTATCTTGCCTCTTTGAGGTACAAATCGACTTCAAATTTATGACCTAATATTGTTTTCTGTAAAACCAATAAACTAATGACCTTCTCAAACTCAGTTTTGTTATTTTCCGATCCATTAACCAAAATCAAGTGCCTTAAATTATTTACGATCTCTGTCAGTCTTTCTTGTACTTTTACGTTCCAGTCTTCAAGCAAGCTGTCATCAGAAATTCCTAATTCGATCAAATGTAGCTCATGATTAGCAAATTCTTTAAAACAATCACTCAGCTCTCTTCCGATATGAACAATTTCTTGAATAGAGTCTAAGGCAAAAATGAGTCGATCTAGTTGACCAAGACATTGTGACATAAACGGTAAATATTCCATAACGAAAATTAAAAAATTAAAATGTTACTGTTTGCACGACAACACAATAAAACGATTTTGAAAACCAATCCAACGATAGGATACGGTCCAATGCTTCAAATTCGGTTCGATTCTTGTCTCCGAATTTTCTGTAAATTTTGTTTGGGCGAGGACGAATTTTGGACAATAAAACGGTCACGGTTTGACAGTATATTTACAGCTAGAAAGTAAACACAAAACTAGTTTAGAAACAAGTACATAAAGGCAAAACTAGCAAAACCTTGTACAAAATTACTGTTGACAAAATCACAAGAATACAGGTTAAATGTAGAAAATAGTCAAAATCTAAAAGGAAAGCAGAGAAGAAACTAAATTATGAAATACTTACAAATTCATCACATAATATCTCTACGAAAGATATCTCGCCACAAACAAATGCACGATATGCAAAAGCCCAAAACGATTGAGTACTAAAGGCTTAAATTTAAAGGGCTTCTAAAAGTTAAGAACGATTTTCTCTGAGAACGATTTTCTCCTGACACACATCTTGTCACTATCACGATTTGATAAGAGTGCATACAGAAAAGGCGAGTGGAACAAGCTTGTAAACGAGCTACAACGTAAAAAACTAATTAAAAAGAGTTTAGCAATACACAAAACGATAAACGATAAAAAAGTAATTCCCAACGCAACAAATTGCCAAAACACTTTCCGTCCGTAATTTTTCAAAGATTGTTTGCGTTAAAAAGCGCTATGCGACTGTTTTTTGCAACAGTGATATGTAACAAAGATCATAATGCAGCTAGTGCGCTTGAAAATTCTTGCCGCGCGAACAAACCTATGTTCAGGGCGCATTTTTCCGATGATTCTAGTGCTGACCGACTGCCTAGGTTCAGAGCGCACTTTGCCGACGATTTTAGTGCCGACCAACTCACTTTTTGGGGCTGGAAATGACGCGAACACAACTTATATGTGATTGACGCCTTATGACCTTTCCTTCGCATGCATCTAAAATGTGGTTTACTGTAATACTTTTGTCATGAATTTTCCTTTTTTGCATTTTTTTGGAAGAATGAAATCGTTTCCCTGGTTTGAAAGTTTTTTTCTTTTTGGCATTAGGTGAGACCAAATTAATTGTTCTGCAGGCCTGACCGACCCTATTTTTTCAAAATAGAAAAGTAATAGTATTGAATTTGCAACTGAAGAAGTTGAAAATTTTAAAATGTATTTGTAAATTCATCTCAAAACTTAAATGAATTCAAAATATCACAATGAAAATGACACAAATATCATTCATCAATAAAGAGGAAAAAGTCTGGTGCTTTAAAATGTGACAAAGTTTTAGATCTTGACCTTCTGATCCTAGATTTTCAGAGATTTAGTTTTATTATATACTGACTTGCTGACCAGGTATGACCCATATTCTTCAGAAGGCCTTCCTGTATTTGTGGTCCCTTATTTAAAAGAATTATATTTTGGAAATAGAACTTTTCCTATTTACGATTTCATATTAAATAATTAAAAACTCAACATTAAAACATTAATTCACTAATGTATAATTAGTTAAAGTGGATTTTAAATATTATCATAAGTCTGCTTGAGTTTTTTATTCATTCAGACATGACATTGCGGATATAGCAAAAGGTCTGTACTAAACTTTTCTTCCTTTTTTCAGCATTTTTACACATGATAGTATTCCAAAAAATTCATCTCTCAGAAATTTTGATATTTTCTTTGGTTTATTGTAGAACTTTCTCCATTTTGTAAAGTAAAGGTGTAAGGTGAAGCATGACGCTACAGATCAAATCTGTGTTTTGACTGGACTCACCAACCTTTATGATTATAAGGGTACAGTCTGTTTATTGCGACAACTCTTTAAATTCAAGATCCTCTGAGAGTGTCTAGTGTTTTCATCTTACTTTAATATACGGCGTTTGTTTGTCATTCAATTTTTTTGTTTGCAACTTGCAAATCGAGGAGGTTCTGGGTCGCTTCGCAACTTAAATTCGTGACATTTACGGCTTGTTTTTTTTGTCACTCTCACATGTCTTTGCTATGCAAACAGAGTAGAGGAACGTACTTAAGCGTTCTGGAGCGCGCGTAACCCCTTTTTCTAAACATTGATTGCATCAGTGTGCAAAATTTCATAAAAAAATATAAAGTACAGCTCGAGAAAATCAAGAAATACCGTTTTTTTTTTTTCCGGCGAAAATGGGCTGCACCGGCGATTTTTAGAAAGTTCCGCCGGCTTCAAAACTCAGTTCTATTGACGATTGAACCATGCTTCATGGTGGGCATTGCTATTAATAATGTTTTTGTGTGAAAAAACAACGAAATATAAGGAAAAAGTCCGATGAAAATCTGCAAAAAATGGCGATTTCCGGCATATTTCCGGCATTTTCGACCGGAAAAATTTTTTTCTCAAAAGTCGGACTCGGCCAAGTTTTGGGCATTGCTAATACGCATCTTTGTGCAAAAAATCAGAAAAAACTAATGATGAAATCTTGAGAAAATGCCAAAAAACCGGTTTTTCCGGCATATTTCCGGCATTTTCGGCCGGAAATAAATTTTTTTCGAAAATCGGGCTCCGTCACATTTTGGGCATTACCATTTTGCATCATGGTGCCAAAAATCAAAAAAAACTAATGAGCCAATCCTGAGAAAAGCTGGTAACAGACGGACGGACGAACAGACGAACAGACGGACATCGGTTAATTTATAGGACCTCTACCCCACCGGGGTAGGTCCAAAAAGAATTTTTTCAAGGGTATTTTAACGAATTTTGCCAATTTCCAGGGGTTATCCACACATTTTCAATAATTTCTTTTTGACTTGAAAAGGTCTGTCCACCCCATTAATCATTCAAAATAATTGCCAAATTTGCTATTCACTTATAACTTTTGAGCTGTGTTCGAAAACTTTTTCTTAATGTGACTCGTTAATCTTAAGTAATCTTATTTTTTTCGCTTGTGTTTTAATTCATTTATTTCGGATAAATCAAATTCATGAACTAAAAAAGATATATTATTTCAAAAACATTTTATTATTATATTTATAAGCATGTAAGAATGTAAATGTGGACAGTAGAGTAGTGGTGCTTTGGAAAAGACTTACAGTGAAGAGTTCAAAAAGAAAAAGTAAAATTTAATGAGAGACGTTATCTATGTACGGTTTGTTTCCATCCTTCCTTAAAAACGATTTTCCAAATCTAATTCAGGGAGAATGCAACAGAAGTCAACATTAGCGTTGTACGACCATTTCCCCAGTTTCTTATCCTTTTCTGATCATAGTTTTGATGGAGGAAGCATATCGTCAAACGAAGCTGTCTCATTTTGCATGGTAGCCTGTGCCGCTTTCAACATATCTTGTGTCTGAAGCAAACCCCATGTTCCACGATGCCTGTAAGAAACGGAAAAAGTTAAAACATACAGGCAGTCAAATCCTAAACTAAACATGGTTACTGTTGGATGATATTGGAGAACGGCTAGAACTGAGTACGTATCTTGCGTAGAATTCAAAACCACTTATTTCCCATCTAGCTCGCGCGGTCCGTGCGGTTTTAACACAAACGCTAAATAGAAAGTAACATTTATTTCCAGATTTCAAAAAAACGTACAACGTGGAAATAAAGAAAGCGCTATATTCAAATCTGTCATCTAAAATCCGGCCGAATTTTGTCTGGGAAAGGAATCAGGATTCGCTTTTAGCCATCCGCTTTACTCCATTGATAGAGGCTCGTCGATGTAAATCTTTCGCTATTTGAACGGGCAAATATTTAGCATTGCACCGTGAGACATAAAATGTGATGAAAATGATGAAATGAATACTTACAATGTAATCCAGACCTTCATCGACTCCATGATCACGGGCGTAGTTCAACTGTAATTTGGTTGTTTGGACGGCGATAGGGGATTTGGAAGCAATTTGTTTGGCCAGACGAAAAGCACTCTTCATCATCTCTTCCTTGTCCTTGAAAACACGTCTTAAAGAAAGGAAGGCCAAACGAAGATTAAAAGAAAACCAAGGCTCTTTCCAAGGGTTGAAAGAAGAATTATAGTAATGATACAAAGAGTATACCCGACAAATCCGTTCCTTTGCGCTTCATCTGCATACATTGGACGTGCTGTGTACGCTAATTCACGAATTAAACTGAAGAAAAAAAAAGAAAATCAAAAATTTTAACAGTTAAGAACATATTGTGTACTTTTTTCGGGCTTGACAAGTATTTGAAAAAAAGATGAGACAACAGGTACCTGTGGCTTCCCATGAGCTTTGGCATGCGCTGTAAGGTACCGATATCTGCAGCCAATGCAAGATCAACTTCCTAAAAGAAAGGATGATATTCAGTTTAACGCTACGTCTACGCTTTAAAAAATTTGAGGGGGAGATATTCAATGACAAAAAGATTATAATAAAAACCTTGATTTGAAACCAAGCATCATCAGTGGACATCCGAATATCACAAGCACAAATCATATCCACACCACCACCCACACAAGCTGAATGGACAGCCGCTATGACGGGCTGTGGACATTTTTCGATCACTGTCAACGAATCTTGAATCTCTTTAATCATCTTTCGCATGCTAAAGGCTTTTCGACCGACGTCTCCATCAGGAGTGGGCATCAAGCTACTGGCAAAACTCATCACATCCAAACCTATATAAAATGAACAAATGAATAAATGAAACAGAAAAACCATCAGATGTGTAAACAAAAATCAAAATTAATCTTGACACAACTGTATCTAAACCTTTCTAAACCTGTCTATTTCAAGTTTAACTACAGTTTTATATAAATGATGATATTTGACTAAAAAGAGTTTGAGGTGAAGGACAAAAGAATCAGAAAAAAACTGTCGAAGAATTAACTTTTTCTCATAAAAACAGGAAAAACAATCGAATCTTTGCAGAAAGCATTTTATTGGCTACTAAATCATTCCAAGGACCATAAATAGCCGAAAGAACAAGGGCCGCCCTGTTTAGTGGCAGTTATCTTCAGAGAAACAACAAGGTCATT
Source organism: Clytia hemisphaerica (assembly GCF_902728285.1). Taxonomy (NCBI): domain Eukaryota; kingdom Metazoa; phylum Cnidaria; class Hydrozoa; order Leptothecata; family Clytiidae; genus Clytia; species Clytia hemisphaerica. The sequence continues at coordinate 812,516 of NW_027103598.1, forward strand.
AGAATTAGAAAATATAATATAAGCCCTTTTCTCAGTTTTTTTTTTCTTTTTGGCAAAGAAGAGTGATCAAAAAGTTTTATGCTTAGTTTTCTTAGCTTCTAAGCAAAATTCACCAATATGAGGCGGTTAAATTTGGATTTGCATCTCCACCACCAGGGCTCTTGAAACTCACTTACCAGCTGTGAAGAGCTTTCCGCTTCCTGACAACACAACAACTCTTGCGTGTGGATCATCTGCAATATGAGTGAAACATTTTGTCATATCTCTGAAGTAAACAAATTATTAAAACATATTTGAATAGTGGTTAAATCTTCGACAGGACGTTCATTTGCTCTAGCATTATAATGTCAATGTATCTAATGAATGAGTTTAATGGAGAAAGCAATACAATAAACGTTAAATATTCCCAATATAGAGAAAATATTTCAATAAACTGACTTGAAAAATTGTTGGTTCATGGCGTTCCTTTTGTTGGGTCGATTCATCTCCACGTGCAAAACATTTTCTGCTGGCTTAACCACATTCAAAGTCTCAAATTGATAATCGCCACTCATACTTCTGACTGTAGAATAGAGCGGAAAAAGAGGTTAGATATCATTCAATCTTTATTGACACATGATTTGACCCTTTATACAAATTTGTTGAAGCCTTTTGAAGTCCTGGGAATATGGGCTATTAATATTATAAAACTAGTGATATTTGGTTCAAGTTTCATGTGGTAGATTTGGCCGTTTTTGGTTAAATCCCCCCAAAATATTAAAATGTGTTAACTTCCATATAATTATTGCAGTATCTATTGAGTAGAATGTCCAATTACATCAACTAAACATATTAAGTTTATTTTTACACAATAAAGAAGAGATGAAAATCAAACCTGAGAAACCAATGACTTTCCTGGGTTGTTGCGTTATCAACCTTTTAAGTGAGTTTTTGAACATTATTTATATCTAAAATGAAGACGAATACTTAAAATGTTAGATTTTTTAATGAAAAACAACTTATCCTCAGCCAGTACAAACAAGGTGATTTTTTTCTAGGCAACAGCTGTCTGACACCATCTTTTAAAGAATTACAGTTATTCACTGTTGTTATTGTCTAAACGACTATCAAACTTGATCCAAGACATCTGATGTGCTATCAAACAGGTAAACAAGCTTAGGAAAGACCACATATTTAAAAAAAATTTCAGATTTACGAGCATGTAAATTGGAATTATGTTTGAAAACGAGAAATATTTTAGCAATGAACGAATAATAAACCATTTATTTGGACGCAGTCTCATCAAATATGAAAAATATTGGATTCGACTTTGTCCACTTTGTCCAATAACTGCTTAATATTAATAGCCGTAGTCTGTATGTCTGTTTTCTGTATGTCACTTTCGTTTTCGCAAGCAATATTTTGGTTCACGGTAACTTTGTTTTGATTGATAGATCGGATAGAGCTTGGTTTAGACTTTATTCAGCCGTTGTTTTGAAATTTAAGGCCCAGCTACATTTAGTAATTTTAATTAAATAAAACTGCTACTTTCTCTTCATACTTCTATTTTTTGATAAATATCTAAGCATAACAAGTAAAAAAGCAGCTTTGTATTGAAAATATTGGCTTGTAAAGAAATCCAAGCTATAATTATCGATTGTATTGAATGGGAGAGTTTGGTTCAATAGACCAATGTGATGCCCTAAATGACTACTAGATAGATAGACCTTTCTTCTAATATAACCAGCCAGTGTTAATCGAACTTATCAAACTAATCAAACTTTGAATCAACTGAACACTAATCTTAAATGCAATTGAAAGATTGTGATCCAATAGACCCTTTGTATGGTGTCATCAAAGCGTGCATCCCTCCCTAGAATAGTGGGGGGGGTTTGGTGTTTTGGTTTGAAAATTTCCAGCTGGGATTTTGAAATTTTTAGGTTTTAGAGGTTGGAGAAACAAATTAACGTGGGGATTTAATTTCTTTAGTTGGGACTTTTGGTGTATTCCTTTTAAATGGCCCCCATGGCCCCCTTGAATAAACGCTCCTCCCTAAAGGAAAAAATAATATTCAACAAACGCCCCTTTGAATAAACGCCTTCCCTTTAGGAGGGGCGTTCACTTGAAACAAGTAGCTGCAAGGAATTATATGGAGGAAAACTTCAATATGAGTTAATAATTGTACTATTACCTTGAAAACGGCCCTGGCCGAAACATGTTGGAAATTTCTAGCATCTAATGGTATTTTTGTCTCGATCCTCCGTCCGATATATAATTGTACTATTTCAGTATATACTCTAAACTCATTTTTACCCATTTTGACATTACTAAAATGATATATTTTAACTGAAAGACAATGAAAAGGCAAAACAAGCTTCTCATTCACTTTATCAAAGTGACCTTTATTGATTATTTATCAAACGCCCCCTCAAATGAACGCCACTCCTAAACCGGAAACTATGTTTCTTTCTATATTTCTCAGCAAAGAAATATCTTTTTCTATCAGTGATTCTGACTTTTCTATATCAGTGATTCTGACCTTCCCATTTATTGCTTTCTCTATAGAAATGTGTAGGGATTGGAAGAGAGATGTCGACATTGAGCCAACTTATGGTATTATCATTTCATGTTTACCTACTGCCTTAAGGTCTATTTGAGGCCAGTTTTTTATCCAGACTCTCCAACTTGATACGATGGATGAATTTGTCCAGTTATGACTAATTGATAACCAATCAATAGTCGTTTAGCATGATGCAAAGGTCTTTTGAATAATCCAACATAATTTTTTTAAATGATACTGCCATATAAATATAATTAAGATTTGTCTTTCACAACATAGCTGTTACCTGGGACCTGGGCTAAGATAATTTATCCCCTTTGTATTGGCTGAGGGAAAGTAATGAATGGTGGCCTCTGCCAATAAAAACATGATAAATTATCTTGTCTCTAGGTAACAACTGTGGAGTAATTAGTTATTCAAAAGACCGTCACGTTTGCCAAAACAACTATTGATATCATTTTTTTTAAATGCAGTAGAAGAAATTGGCCGCATCACGATGGAGTGCATGATGTCACCCATGTGGCAGATTACACGTCCTCCTAATTTATTTATCATACTGGGGCGGTGGGTGTTTTGGCAATGGGTGCTCTCTAATTCTCCAATTGAGGTCAGCTATTTTGAAGGGGAAAAAAGTTAAAAAGGGCGTGAATGAAATTTCATTTTGTCATGGTTTCCATACACTCATAAAAAAATTGCGTTCACATCTTTTTTTAATAACGTTTTTGCGTAGACGATATAGCAAATATAGTAAGTATAAGCAGACTGTGTCTTTAATTGGCTCTTTTTGGCTGTTTTCTTTGTTACAACTTTAATTAAGAGGCATTTTTTCAAGTCTGCAACTAAGATCACATAAGTTTTTTATTAATTTTCTTGGAGTACCCAATTAGTGCTTTCAAATAAACCAAAAAAACCCATGTTACCTTAAACGCAAATTCCATGGCTGCTTAAAAAAACGCTCCAAAACCCATTTTCAGCCATCTTTCAGCCCAGGACTTTTTTTGGGCCAAATTTCTTTGAGGAAATGTGTTAAGCAGCTTTATGACAGCAAATTTGAGCAATTTTTTAAGAAAGATTTAAAGTAGACTGGGCTCTAGCAGCCCTGAAAGGCAGCTCCAAACTCAAAACGTAGCAAATCCGGCTCAAATTTTTCAGAGTTGCGCCTAATTTGGAGCAAAACCAAAAATTGGATCTGATAGCCTAGACTATGCATTGAAGCAATAATAATAATGACAAAAAATATTTCAAAAAAAATTTGACACAAATCTATATTTGTTTATTTTACTGAGTTATTTGTACTAGTAATAACATGGTTTCAGAGGGTGATTTGGGATTAATAACCCCGAGGTTCATTGAAAACATTTCAAAATAGCCCGAACGTAGTGGGGACTATTTTGAAGTGTTTTCAATGAAACGATGGGTTATTAATCCAAAATCATCCGAGAATACCATGTTATTCTGTGTTAATTATATATGGTCAAAAAAAGAATTGAAGAACACTCAATCGCTATTCTTTTCGAAACTTATAAAAACATTTATATATATTTAACATATATTATATATCCATCATATATGTCTGATTGAACCACCTTTTTCTATTTTGCAACGAGCATTTTGCTTTTCAAGATAAGGATGTTCAAAAATTTAAAACGTTTGATGTGAATTGATATCATACCTTTATCATCCTGCAACTCTGTTCACCATTTTAAATGAGTTAACAATGACCCAAAAGGGTGCCCTCATCAAGGAAGAACATTGCGCTGAATACTAAGAGGGCTCGACAACCTATTTTCCCTTCCTATCTTTCACTTTACATTGTTTCTTTTGGCTTTCAGAGACTCAGTTTCTCATTTCTGACTTAGATTATATATGTCAAGCATATATGTCGATCATTTGTCAATCAATTTCACCCAAACTTATTATGGCACCAACAGGGCTCGAAATAACGATATTTAGGTGGTCGGACATGTCCGATTGATTTTTAAGTGGGGTCGGACATTCGTCTTTCAACTAAAAAGCAAAAGGTTTCTGTGCGTAGCTAGTACAATGAATCATCTCAGACATTATTGAATTTAATTAATTAATTTTAAGCCTCCATCTCCAAAAATCATGATCGTGATCATATAAATACTCAAGAATGAAATACTAAATTTCCTAATAAGGAAAATCAAAACAAACAATCGCGATTTATTTGAGTGAAAAGGAAAAAAGCAGGTGCCTTATTTTGTTTTTGTGAGCTTACATAAGAATAAACCGAAAGTGTGTGGAGCCACTTCAATTTTTTTCTTTCTAAACAATTTTCTTTTAAAAGGTGTTACCTATTAAATGGTAATTCAGTTTGAGTCTGCTAAATTACGTGGGTTACGTGCGTATCGTGGGTCCGTGCCCTTGTGAGTGTTCGTGGGTTAAAATGTCTCGTGGGTTCGTGGGTCAAAATATCTCGTGGGTTCGTGGGTTTGTGGGTCCAAAAAAAATCACGTGGGTTGAAATTGCTTGTGGGTTCGTGGGTTCTTGGGTCAAAATTGCTTGTGGGTCCAAATTTTCCCGTGGGTCCGACAAAAAAGAACAATACTTTCAATTTTCTTACCTTGTGACGCCACCCTAAAACCCTAAAACACTTAATAATGATTCAATTATTTCTTTTGTCAATTTCTTTGCGATTCGCGTGTTTCGATATTTGAAACCCTTGCGCAATTTTTACCGTCCGAAGGACCGTATTTCAGCTAAGTTGATAAAGAAGAATTGTTAATGTTATAACCAATAGACATGAATTTTTATAAATACCCAGGAAATGTTTTTATTTTAATAATTATAATGTGAGACCATTCTTTTAAAAATATCTTGTATTTAAATTGTGTGGTAGGAGGAACATGGTAAACCTTAAAGGGAAATAAATATAAGATTCCTCATAGTGACGTTAATTGGGCTATATATATACATCGTTTCTTAAGATCAGCGGTAGAATATTGATATTAAAATCAGATCAGCTGGAGATGTTTCTTGACATTTTCCATTTCGCTCTTTCTTCTCATAAAAACTATTGAGTTAATTATAGGGTGAGAAGAACGAACAACAATGAGGAACTTTTTCAATTTTAAACTTTTACAATTTTTGCTTTACTATAGGTCGTAGATAGCGTTTTCGACTACTCTAAAAAATACCCGATGACCCATATGAATTTTTATTTTTATTTTTGGAAAATTATCAGAATTTTTGAACCCACAAGAAACTTTGGACCCACGAACCCACGAACCCACAAACCCACGAACCCACGAGTAATTTCAACCCACGTGATATTTTTTTGGACCCACAAACCCACGGACCCACGAGATATTTTGACCCACGAACCCACGAACCCACGAACCCACGACACGCATGTAACCCACGTAATTTAGCAGACTCTTCAGTTTTGTGTTTACCAATTTTTTTCATCTTACCGCATTTTTCTATTAACAATTATGAGTCATCTTTACTTAAATGAAAATACACCTGACAGACTGCAATTACTTCCAAATCCATATACTTCAAGTTTAATACAAGCTTCTGATAGAATTTCACATTGATACCCTACCATCGCCCCTAAAAGGGCTGATACGCAGCCCTACGTTTAGTCACTAGGTACGAGTGCCCCTAAGAGGGCCTTCAACCCAGCCCAGGCACGTCCATCCCTTATAAATTAATATAATTATGAATCCCAATATTTGAATTGGCTTGATGTCCAATCCATCGATTGGATGTTATTGGTTAGTGATTGATTACAAAAAGTTATCAACTGTATCGATAGTGTAACGAAAAATAAGTGAACAAACTTACAGCTTTAGTTCTTACTGGTTCTTGAGACAGTGCGATGCATGTATCTTTCTCTTTGAAGAATTATTTTTAAAACTTTTTGGTTTTTCCAAAGTCCAAAGTTCGCAAAATCGAAAATGAAAGTGTACTCATTCTTTCCTGTACATAGTGATTGGGGCAACGGCGATATCCGAGCAGGTCCTGATTACTGTATGTATAACCAGTCAAAAACTCCTTCAAATTAGCATATCATAGGCTGAATAGCCTATCATATGCTATTTAGACTATTTCATATAGGCTATTTAGCCGAAAATCGATAAAAACCTTGATTTCTGACGAAATATAAATAGTCGCGTCTTCTCTAAGGAATGGGTAAGGAATACATGGTTTCTCATTGTCAGAGAAATGCTCAGAACAAATTTTGACTTTTTGGATCAATTTTGGTTTAGGAAATATTACACTTTTTGGTACTGCACATGCGTGTGCATGCGCAGGGTAAGAAAATCGGGCTTTTTGTCAATCCAGCAGAACTTCATTATCAGAAAATTAGCCTATAATCGGTTAGTTAGCCGATGGATAGTAAATTTATTCATATTTCTGTTTCCAAAATTGAATGTTATATCAGTCTAAGTGAAAAATATTTTTTTGGCTTTGGGCAATGAAGTTAGCCTATCATAGGCTAATTTGAAGGTGTTCTTGACTGATAACTGTCCAGTTAACATCTCCGTTTTATTTTACTTTAGTAGAGGTCAGTGCCCGGGGGGTGGTACTTAGGCAAAATGGGCGCCGGTATGTGCGAAGTCATAAGGGTCCCTTTTTCACACTCTCGAAAGACCCTCTAAGGGTCACAAAACCATTGAAAAGCAATTGTTTCTGGAAAATTTTTACTAAAAAAGTTCCAAAATTGAAAAATTGAAGGATCATACAGTGGAACCTCTAATTAGCGAACACCATTGACCATTCCGACACCATTAGGGAATTGGATTATTGTCCGCTAATTAGAGGTGTCCGCCTTTTGGAGGGGTTTGAGTTTCAGGCTCAAATTTCGAAATTAAACCGTACTAGGGGGTCACAAAATGAAATTATGGTTTTAGGCATTTCCCTAAGGACATAGGAACATGAAAAGACTCGAGAAAAATACTAAAAATAACAAAGTCAACTTCAGGGTTGGGAAAGAGCTTGAAGAGCTGTAAGAGCTATAATCGTTACTTCCATTATCTAAAAAAATGCTTGATTGTTTTTTGTTTTTGTGTTGTTAATTCTAACAACCTCAAGTCTGATTTTAGCGAAGATAGAGAAGACCTTTCGTCATTATTAAGTTCTTTCAAGTTAATCAGGTTGTCAATGAAAATTAAGGCTGCGTGTGGTGTGATTTCCTCTGGGTCAATTTCTTGAACCTCATCTTCACTTTCCAGTTCAGATTTTGGGTTTTCTTCATTTTCAGATTCTTTACAGTATTCAAATACTCGCCAACACATTTACTCACGGAGCTTACTTTCCAGTCAACTTCATCGGAATTTATGTCAACTCCTGGGTAAAGGAAAAACTGAATCTTTGTAAACAAAATTTGGAAGAAAAAAAACAAAAAAGGCTTGAAATAAATAGTTTAAAATCACTTATTTGTATTTATGGTAGCCGAAATGCACAAAAATATCGCAAAGCTAGGTTTGCGCTTCGTAAATGCTTTAAAATCTATATTTACGCCCAGTAAAACCTGGGTTTTATGCTTTAAACTTAGGTTTACACCCCGTAAACTTGGGTTTATGCTTTAAAACCTAGGTTAGGCCCCGTAAACCTAGGTTTATACTTTAAAACTTGGGTTTGCGCTTTTTAAACCTAGGTTTGTGGTTTAACTACGTGAGTTGTTTTGAACAATAGCATATATTCCTCTAACATCAACTCATACTAGTCATAAGAACGAAGAAGAGACTGGATGGTATGATCTGGTGGTCCTTTTGCGGGAGGCTAGGAACCTTTAGTTTTGTACTATTTGTTCGTGTTACCTATTATATCGTGTTACCATAGATAAAAAAGACTGGATGCGAAAGCATCCACCGGAGGGGGCCTTAAAATATCTGTTCTGAAGCACATTCCAGCTGGATGTGGCGCGCGGGCTGTTCTTAGCAAACTAAAGAAAAAAGTCTGCTCGAAAATTATGATTTGTTCTACTGAAGATTGGGACCAGCTGAAAAAATATGATCTGTTCTACTGAAGATTTGGACCAGCTGGAAAAATATAATCTGTACTTATGAAAAAATAGTTTCCAAAAAATAAGGTGTCTAAGAATTTCCTATCTGTTCTGAGGAAATTTCAAAAAAGTCTTTGAGATCTTTTCTTTTCCTTTTAAATGTGGTGTGGTTGCCTGGAGTGGCATCTGTTCTAAGGCATTTTGCAGTAGTGTAGATCAATGAAGTATAAGCCCGAAGTGCTAGAAGTCAATCTCTTTGGTAGGATTTGAAGCCAACAAATCCTACCAAAGTTGGGCGGCCTTGAGCGACCCGCCTGGTTTTTACACAAATGACAGATTGAAACTAAAATTTACCGCTTAATTTTGAAAAATATATCACTCGAAAACAAAGGAATTGCTAGATTCAATCCGTCATCAAAAATACGGCGCATATTTTAAGGCTTCAATTTTTCTTGCCTGAGAAAGGTTAGAGATTGACCTCTAGCCCTTCGGGCTTGAAACTCAATGGTGTAGATACCGATTGCATTGCTACCGACAGTCAAGAACACCTTCAAATTAGCCTATCATAGGCTGATTAGCCTATCATAGGCTATTTAGACTATTTCATATAGGCTATTTAGCCGAAAATCGATAAAAACCTTGATTTCCGACGAAATATAAATAGTCGCGTCTATTTTTCACCATTACTTCATTGTCTAAAGCCAAAAGAATCCTTTTCACTTAAACTGATATAACATTCAATTTTGGAAACATAATTATGAATAAATTTATTATCCATCGGCTAACTAACCGATTATAGGCTAATTTTCTGATAATGAAGTGCCGTGTACAAAAACACATGTTTGTTAAAAAAAATTTTTTTACCCTGCGCATGCACACGCATGCACAGTACCAAAAAGTGGAATATTTCCTAAACCAAAATTGACCCAAAGTCAAAATTTGTCATGAACATTTCTCTGACAATGAGAAACCATGTATTCCATAGAGAAGACGAATTGAAAAAAAAGAATATACATTTTAAGGAAAACTTTTAAAAGTTGTACCCATAAAACTTACTTTTCTTTCCTACAAAGGTTTTGCCCTAAAGAAGAGGGTACTTGGGCCTCAGTTAGCAGGCTTATGCTCATCCTCTAGCGAAAAGAGTTCCTTATAGGAAGTATATATTTAGAGGTCTGCGAACCAGAGCATCCCCCCAGAGGCTGGCGTGAATGAGCCTTTTTTTTTTCGTGAATACGTGAGTTTTTTTGGCGCGTGAATTCGTGAATTGATTCGATTTCTAAACGATGACATGTGCCGCCACGATCGGCACAAACCATGGTTGCACTCTAAATTGAGGCAGGGTATTCTTCGAGTTCAGAAAGTGCTAGTTGCTGCTTTCGAGTTAAGAAGTTGGCAAGTTGTTATGAAATTTACGGCAACCGAAAATTTCGAAATTAAATTAATGTAGCTCAAAAGTACAAATTTCAAATTAGCAAGTACCAGCCAGTAGTAACTTCCCAACTCGAAAGTAGCAACTAGCAACTTCTCGACTATAGAATTGTTCCCTAACTCCAATAAATCTAAATTGGAAATTAGATCGTTCGTCTGATATACTAGGCTAATGACAGTTGAAAACGAATTTTCAACAGGGTATCCCTTACTCCTTATTTCATCAACAATTTTTGCAGTTGAAATACCTTTCCTCACGAAATAGGCCCAAAATGAAATGTAAAAGTTTTCGGTGACGGTATTTGGAGTTACTTGTGTCCGGTATTCCAGTATTTCGGGAAAAAATTGCCGGTATTTCGGTATTCAGTACCCCTTGAACCCCCCTCACCAAAAAAAAAGTTAGTGGTACTTAGGCAAAAAGGGTTAAGGAGAATAAGCCGCTGGTCAGGTACCTTTTTCAACTCGATAAGTCCCAGATAGGGTCGTAAAAACGCAAAAACAACAAAATAGAAAAATCAGTTCCTCGTAGCGTATCTTTTAGTCTGAATCGCAGACCTCTATATAGCATAAGAAACTTTTTTCGCTAGAGGATGAGCAGAGAAGCCTAAGTATCTTAGTTTGAGGGAACTTGGAAAAATATAGAAAATTAAAAAAAAAATTCGGAATTTTTGTCCCATTTAGAGTCACGTAGGGTCCATTTTTCGAATTTTAACGGAACACCCCGGGTAGGGTACTACCACCCCCTGGGACATGCCATGGGTCGGACTATATGACTGCCCCCTGGCCTATTTTGTTCTCGCAAAGAAGTTATTAAATATCAAAATCCAAATTGGAAAACACTTTTTAAAAATCCATCTGGAGGGAACACTTTGTCATTTCAATGCCAACTTTTTTGGTGTAAATACTTTATCTAAATGATTCATAACAACACAGACTTTCCTCTAAAAGTTTTCACAGTGTCAAATGGATGTATCCATGGACCTTAAAAAAAATTGATGACAAATACACTAGACATGCGGTATGGAAAGGGCTGATGGGGCTATACTTTTTATGAAGAAATAATTCTGCTTCTTAGAGTAACGTGTATCTGTCACAACCTTACAAGGAGAGACATCTAACTGCCCTAAAGAACGGACTTTGTAGGCGAAAGAGCATCGATAGTGGGAAAGGGCGAGGATTTTCACATTCATTGCTGTCTTGTATTTCTGAATAAAAATTAATAGAAATATTCATTCTATAAATAAAGACAAGAAAACAATTCGGATTGTGATATCTTAATCAGTACCGAATGGGTACCCACCAAACATTTTCACTTCCTTGTCAGAAAATCTGTAACAGCGGCAGATCCTTTACAAAATTTAACCAAGAGGTCAACTGAGTATGATGGTTTAAAAGGAATATCCGATTTTCAGACAACAGGACCAACAGAAGTTTGCTTCGTGAAAAGCAGATAATATCCTTCAAAATGGAGAAAAGTTTCTCAAGTATCAAAAAAGTGCCAGCAACACTTTTTTTCTTACAATAAAAGGAATTCCATTCTATAAAAATTGAATAAAACTGGCCATGATAATTCTTATGTACAACACAATTAACTGTCACCTCTTCCACCATTCATAATTACGTAATCTCTTTATTATTGGACGATGTAATGTTTTTACTTAACTGACTGGACATTAAATTGCTATAGTCAGCAGGCGATTGAACAGGAGTTGTGTTATTGGAATCAAAACTGTTCTTACTGTTCTCTTCACTATTCGTCGCCAACGCTGACAGTGAAAGTCCACTTAATTTCTGTTTCAACGAACGTCTTTTGGCCAGTCGTGAATTACCAGGTGGTGAGAGGCCGAACTTTGGAGGAGTGCTCCATCGGGATATAATACCATGATTGCTCTGCTCTTCCTCGTCTTGACTATTCTGTCGTTCGGAGATGATTCTTCGATAAGCGACCGCTTCGGACGTCACAGTGCTCAAATGGTGTGCAACTCCCTCGCTGTGTGAGAAAAAAGTCTTTCTATATATTCAAAAAAACAATAGTCTCCTTAACTGGAATCTTTCTTAAACTCGAATAATTTTCCAATCCCTTCAGGTAACAAACCCGTACAAGCAAGATATTTAGACATGAACATATAAACGACTGGACATCTATCTTTTATTGTCTCTTTGAAGCGAGCTTCGTTGCCGCCTGTATTTCAAAATTGGTATGAAAAATCTGACAATATTCCGTCATAATTTTATTTCTTTGAATTATTTAGGTAAAAGGATGGATAGAGCTCCTAATGCACAAAATAAATACTCCAATAATTTTTTTTAAGACTTGAAAAAAAAAGCTTGCCAAAGTTGGGAGCCTGTGTCATAAGAATACTTGAATTAGAATGTGACACTCTCTGATATTATTCGACACTTTTAAGTAAATTTAGAAATATTAGTCGGAGTTTTGACAAGCTGATGATGATTTTACCTCTGTTATCTTTGTTATGATATAGATAAAAGACTTGAGAAGAGTATAACAACAGAGACTTTTGTCGAAGTTTTGACGTTGTTAGCAAGGTATTCCCAAGTGGTATACCATCAAAATCTATTGTTTCGTTTTATGCTTTTAACGAGGCGGCAACGAAGCTAGCAGCCCTTTCTACAAAAATACAAAGGAGACGGATGTCCAATCGTTTATATGTTCATGCTTCAGGTAACAAACCCGTATGAGCAAGATATTTAGTAGATTGCGCAAATTTCAGTTCTCTATAATGCATGTTTGACTCGAGTTATGCGGACTCTAGCGTACATCATTAATGATTAGCAATTAAATTACACATGATCACTTATTGCTAATTTGATAGACATGGTCTAGAGCTAATATTAATGAGCTGTCTTATATTCTGAAAGCTGTCACAAATTCCCCCCCCCCCCATACGCTAATAAGACGTACCCGAAGCAAAAATAAAATAATGAGCTCGCTAATAATGATTTTCTCTATTTCAAAGACATGAAAACTTGTGAAAAAATTCGAAAATAATGTTTTGTGCATTAGGAGTAATGTTAAAGCTCTATCAATCCTTTTACCTAAATAATTCAAAGAAATAAAATTATGGCGGAATATTGTCGGATTTTTCATACCAATGGTTTTCCGAGTTTTTTCTCAAGAAAGAAGTTGCTTACCTCAGCAAAACATCTGGTGTGTTCAAGAAATTATTGCTGGCCTGAATAAATGGAAGAAGAAAAGGAGTAAAAGCTTTAAGTGAAACAATGGTTCAACGAATGATATACTCCCAAATACTGGCCTCGTGCAAACTAAAATTCAAAACTGTATTTCATTACCATGAGAAGCCAGGGATGGTTGAGCACATCTTCCACTGAATATCGTTTAGAAGCTTCTTTCACCAAAAGATGAGATATCAGGTCTTTTGCTTCCGTCGACACATTTTCCCATTCTGTTGGTGGAAAAGTGAAGTTGGCATCCAGGATACTGTGCCATAGTGTGGATTGGCACGTACGACATGAACCACCGTTCTGCCAATCACAGCTCTCGTTGCAATTACCTTCGAAAGGAGGCTTCCCACTCAACATGATAAACCTAAAAATGAAAAAAAAGAATAATTGGAGAAAGTTGGAAAAAGGTTAGTGGTAAACCCAACCAGATCCATTTGCAAAGCATACATTTATGAGGCAGTTTGCTTAAAATCAATACAGTTTTAGGTTGTGAATCGTTTTTAAAGTATTGTGTTCTGGCTGTGAAATTTCGCAGGAAAATGCCATAAATATAATTTCCTGAGGAAAATTGTGTAATTCATGAGAAAAATGTGTGTTTTTGAGGGGAAGTATTATGACTTTCACAAAGAAATAAATAAAAGAAAACATGTACAGTTGAACTCATGTAATTCGCATTCTCAAGGGACCTAGAATTTTGTTCGAATTAGATGAGTTTCGAACTAAATGAGTTTTCATATTTTTGACCTGATCTGATGAAAAAAGACTTTCCCAGGTTTACTTTTGAACAATTTTGTATTTTCGAGCTAGAATAATGAAATACTAGTATAGTATAAATAATCTTGATACAGACATATCTTGACATTTGAAAAGTCAATTGATAATTTTTCAAAAAAGTCTTTGATTGTCGATTGTTTCATTTTCTGCTCTCGTTCCTTGGAAATCTCCTCGGAGATCTTCTGAATCAGTGGGATGATGTTCGATGATTCAAAAAGGTTCATCTTTTTGAGAGTGTCAATAGCCTCGTCAATCAAATAATCAAATTTGAATTACATGATTAAAATTTCTAGATGGGACCTGAAATTCTGTTCGATTTAAATGATTTTTCGAATTACATGGGTTCGAATTAGGTGAGTATTCGAATTATAGGAGTTCGAATTACATGAGTTCAACTGTATAAACAAATTTCTGCGACCTCGATAACTATAAGTGGAACTGAAGAATATTTCATAACATAAGCAAACACTTATAACTAGTATTTCAGTATTTCAGGAGCGACCACAAACTGGTCATTTCAGTAGAGAATAACAAGAATAACACGACCATAACAAGAAGTAATTTGTGGAAAACCGACATATTATCTTAATAAAGTATTGTTTTGCCAACGGTCAAATATATTGATTAGAAAAAAGTCATTAACTTTCACAGTGGCGTCATGCACTGCTAAGAGAAAGAAAAGACGCTGATATTTGAGCTATCTATCTGTCTAACAGATAGACCTTTCTCATAACAAATAAATAAAGACAAAACAAGTTCACAACAGGTTTTACGCAGGTCTATCAAACGAACGATTACTAGTAAGGTAGAGCTAGACCACTAGTACATGAAAGATGAGATGAGACAGACTTTAAACCGATTAACACATTTCGAAATGTTGACAAAAACTTCTCAAGGACACGCATGCAATTTTGGAATGTTTAAAAATAAAAACCTTTCTTGTCAGGAATTTAACAGGCTACGATGACCTTTAGATCTCAAAACCGGACACTTGTTGATGGATGGGAGAGCATACAGTGTCTACTTATTCCCGATTATTTCCTTTCTTCGCAAATTCTACTTCTGCAGGGCAGACAGTGGAAACTTGATGAAAAGATTAGATTAAAAAATGAATTATAATATCACCATCTTTTTTAATAAGGCACAGCTTTTTGTGAATTATCCGACTCAAAAACTCTATACTACAGTATATGGCCCCCCAAATGGAGACTGCCCCCAAAACGGAGGTCGTCATTAAAATGAGGATTCTGACTTGTAGATTTATCAGAATTAAACGACTTTTGTTTATTTTGAAAGAATGATGGTTATACTTAAAAATGAAAATATTTTTGATGGTTTGAGACAGATTCAAAATATGCGTCTGTAGATAAAAATTGATAAAAATTGCATATAACTCACCCTAGCTCCTTGGATATTGAAAATAAGTTATGAAAATGGGGTATAGGAAACTTTCTACACATAATGCTGTTCAGAAAATGCAGATATATCTGTGACTTTAGAGGATGGATAAAAGATATAACATCTTAAAGGTCAACCAGTATTTTGGGGCCCTATCATCAGCATTGATAAAACCGAGAATTCTAAATATGAGAAACAGCAAAAAATCTTGGAATTCCATTCCTATCAGCATGAGTTAATAGTTTATAACAAAAAATTAATATTATATATAAAATTTTTCGCTACCTTTAAAGCTTAACATTTTCAGTTTTAGTTAAGCTTTTTTCTAAAATTTTCACAGCTTTTTCCGTACATGAATGGAACTTTTTTCAAAAGAGATTGGTTTTCAGAAACTTGATTAAGACGTTGTTAAATCAAAATTGTCATTTTGAAAATTTCTAAATTTTCAGTTTGGACTTTACAATATCGAAAATCTTGAGAAATTTGATAAAAATCATAAATTTTACATCCATCAGGTCGTAAATTTAAGGGAAAACACAAATATGTTCACAGTTTTTCCTCTTTTTACCACTGGGCTTACTAATTTGATTTTAACAACATCTACGTTTTGGGGGCCCCAAACCTGCGTTTTAACGACCAGGGGTATACTGTTAAGATTTTATCAAACAAATTTGTGCCCAAAACCCTCCAAATCACATTTCCAAACTATGGTCGAAATTTTGTATTCATATCTTAAAGATATCTCGAAAAATCGCTAAAATTGCAAACCTCCGTTTTGGGGGCCATTAGAAAAAAGCTACCTATCTTTAAGCGATTGAAAAATATTGTTGAAATGGAAAATTTTACTTTTTGTAAAACCTCTTTTCCTCTAGATTTGAGAGAAATTTCAAATTTGATCGACGTTTTGGGCCACATACTGTATACTG
Organism: Clytia hemisphaerica; assembly: GCF_902728285.1. Lineage (NCBI taxonomy): Eukaryota > Metazoa > Cnidaria > Hydrozoa > Leptothecata > Clytiidae > Clytia > Clytia hemisphaerica. Next base: position 828,759 of record NW_027103598.1, read on the forward strand.
TTTTATAGTTTTCAATTTTTAACCATGTTGAATACATTGCGGCTGGGAACATCCTTTCCTCGGAAATTCCATTTTAATATTAAAGACTTACATGGTGAGATACCAGAGGTGGGGAAAAAACAAGAGAAGTTACGGGAAAAACCTTTGTCGATGTCAAACTGACATAACGACCTGCTACATCAGCAGAAATATACCTTTAAGGAAGGAGCCTGAATGTGAAGACACAATACCAAATGAAAGATGTTCAGAGGACTTTACCCTCTTTCTCGTGATTCCTCCTGATCGACAAAAATGAGGATTGAGCAGTTTCTAGAGAAAGCTCAGCATGGCGCACTATGTGACCAGTATCTTGAAAACATCTTTCAGTGAAAAGATATCCGGTGTCATGATAAGACTTCCCTTTTTTAACTTTGTCCTGACATGGATCTCAAAAAAACCAAACACTTAGAAGGGTCAGATTTCACCAAAAAATGACCGATCAAATTTATCCAAAAAACAAGTTTTGGAGGTAGAAAGTCAGACACTGCAAATAAGTGTTTTTAAAATGATGATTTCGTTTCTAGGGAAATGACTATAAAAACATGAGTTATCACTCTTTTTCTGCAAATGATGGTGTGAAAATCAGAGGAATTAAAATGATTTAATTTAAAAAATAAATTCCAAATAAGGTCAGGTAACATTTCACAGAACTCTAGAGTAATTAGTAATTAGTAAATTATTTGACGCTCATATGACCCATTAAAATTCTTCTCATGATAAAAATAACCCTTTGTAAACCCTTAATAAACATAGAGTCATTCGAAAAATTTGAAAGCTTTTTGAACTAGACCTTATTTTTGTTTTGTTTTGGGACCAATCCCAGTTGATGACGTCACTAATTATCTTTTGGTGATTACGGGGAAAGTTCGTAGGAAAGAGCAATATTGAGAAGCGTGATGAATTTTTCTTCGATTAAAGAATGCAAGAACATTTTATTCAACTTCCTTACTCCAAAGAAAGCGATTCTTTGAAGAAATGTTGAAACATGTATTTGGTAAGTTATATAATGTAGAGTTAATGACTTTGCATATCAGTACCAATGAACAATAGAGTCTTTTTATCACAACTAGTAAAAAATCTTTGCTTTCAACTTCAATTCAACTTCCTTACTCCAAAGAAAGCGATTCTTTGAAGAAATGTTCAAACATGTATTTGGTAAGTTATATAATGTAGAGTTAATGACTTTGCATATCGGTACCAATGAACAATAGAGTCCTTTTATCACAACTAGTAAAAAAATTTGGCCTTTCCGTGAAATGAAGGTTAGTGGACAGGGCTGAAAGATTCAAATTACTTGTTAAAACTGATGACTAAAGTACAAATTAAAAAAGAAACTGCCAAAATTGATACAAATCATAGAATTACATATTTTTAAATAAAACCTGGCACGTCAATTAAGAAGGCAAAAGAGGTCATTGGTCTGGTCCACATACTAGTAAGAAGAGAAGAGAGAATACTAGTGAAACTGTTCCATCACTCTTTTAATGAGATTTATGTGTTTAAGGAGCTTTATTAATGATCAACACGTAGACAATAAATTGCTTTATTCAAATCAAAGAACTAATTTATCATTATCGAAGAAAGAGAGTTTTAAACGAAGCAATTAAACAAAAATGCACGATTGTTCTAATCCTGCCTTTAATTGCAAACTGAATCGCATCATTTGAAGTTTCCTGCTCTGCAAAAGGTGGAAAGGTGCCAATTTCTAAATTACTTTAATATACCACGACGTGAAGAGCTTTAAAGGTTTATAATAGAACAGTAACAGACATGTAATCCCGCCAAGCAAAACAATAAGTAAGGCTTTATTAAAAGAAAGACTCGGTAACCATGATTTACTATTGATGAATAACCACTCTAGCCATTCCCCAATCTAATGATGATCCAATTTCTTAGGTTTCATAGCTCTCGAAAAATTAATCAGTAGAAAATGTGTCAACAGAACCATTTTCCTTTTAAGTGACAAGCTCTTTAATTCATATAAGAACGTTGTAGACAAGTTATAGACAAGTTATCGCGTAGCCACGAAATTTGGTTCGGTAGGCAGGCGAGATCGAAAAAGACTTGACCTTTTTAGGAGAAGTTTTTTGGATAAAATCTTTCTCGTAACTTGAGTAAATTTTTGCTCTTCACATTCTATTAGGAAAACTTTCATGCATTTAAATGACAAATGGAATTTCCAAGAGTTGCTTTTAATTCGTCAGATGACGTTCTGAACTGCCAAGAATTCAAAAGAGATGAGGATGGAGAACGGACGGCACCAAACGAATAATGGGAAAGCGAAGAAGATGTTAAACAGTGATATAGTTATTGAGTTATGTAGTTATTGTGATCAGCATGACTTGCCCATCAACTTTCTGCTACTTTTCATTACACCGCACTTTGGAAAGGACGGACAAAAGAAAAACCTTGAGCGTGCACGGAAACACGATGAGTAGAAATGAGAAATACATGCTGTCTGAAAGGAAACTTACCTGTTAGTCAGATATTAGTAAAGTTAAGTAAATCGGTAAAATCACGACGACGAACGAAAATTTAACAGGCTAGTGAGCTTCAACCAATCAAATTTCGTATTTTCACCAGCCTATTAAATTTTTCGTCCGTCGTCGTGATTGTCCTGGTATGGTTAACCTCATTATTGCTACGGTACACGTTTTTTTAAAAGAACATCCAAAATTTTTGAAGCATTCAGATGTTCTTAACCTTTTGAGTTTCAAGCCTAAATAAGTTCTTAGTATGTTATTATTTCCGCCAATTTTTGAGTATTTTTGCCCATTTTACTAAAAAATTGGGTGTTTCAGAGAACGCAAAGCGTTAAAATGTTCTTGTTCTTCATATTTTCGTAGCAATCGACGCCTTGTGTTCTTATATAGTTTGTTCTTATATAAAACGCGTACCAGCAGTTTTGTATTTTCCACTTTTAGAGAGGTACACAGAGCGGGACATCCAGAATGAGATTTGTTGACACCTTTCGACAAGATGGCGATCAGTTAATAACGAATAGCCCATCCATCCCTTTCAAATAAAATGACGTCAACAACAAACTGACTGTTTTCAACATTCTATGAACTTCTTTTGTAATCATTGTCGAAAACATGCCACTTCTTTATTAGGAACATTCAAGTTCCATTTGTAGTTGATTCAAAACCAAGGAGATAAAGGTACTTGCTCCAAACATTGCAAATAGCCAAGGTCGAAACAAGTTGTTCATATCTACTAGTCTTTTCACAATGTCGATTGCTCCATTCAGGAGGAAAAAATAAATTTGTTTATTTGTCGAGTGAAAAAGAAAATGCAAATGATGGCAAGGGACTTTGAGTCGGAATTTTTCAGAATATTTCAAAGTGAAAGAGGAACGTTTCTTAAACTAAACCCTTTTCATCAAAACATTATGAATGGACTGAGAAAGCCCACAGAGAAAAGATAACAAGAAAAGACGTTCAAACATTCCCCTCTTTCACGTGAACAAATCATGATGTATTATTACTTAATCGTGTCGAAAAAAACTGACCAATCAATGGACATGAAAATTCTCATCAATTATTGATATAAAATCGTCGTCAGTTAAAAAGAAGTTCATTCAACGGATCAGACTAGCAAAGAAGCGAGAAGAAGAAGCAACACAAGACAAAACACACATTACAAGAAATAATGATGTTTTTCAAGAATTCCACCAACGCCAATACTTTTTTGAACACTGGAAACAACAACAATAACAAGATGAACATGATGACCAAGACCAACTCCTCCTCCACCACCACCTCCAAACAAAGTAACAACACAGCCAACAAATCGTTGCAGTGGAAAACCAAACCTTTGGTCGTCAGCACCAAAAAATGAAGAGAGATGTTTGGTTTTGATTTAAAAGAAATGGATAATCATGAAAAAAATCAGCAACACAACGATTGAAGTTCTTCAACGGTGAGCAAATCAACGGACTCATTGACAGATCTAAATTGATTGGCATCATCTACAAACAAAATTAAATTGACTTTGATCGAAATGAAAGCTTAATCATTTGGAGAACATGAAATTAAACAGAAGAAAATGAAGATGAGAATTGAGCGGCATGATTTTGTGATGAACATTACACATTATTATGATTATGATTAGTTGCAAAATGTTTATGATGAGCGCATCAAAATATGAATGAGATATTTACTATTGAACTATTCAGTCAAGTCGAAAGTTCATTCTGATAACAACATCAATGGCATACATAATTTAACACATGTTGCTACTGGTTACATATATAGAACAATTTCCTAGTACTATTTCTACGTTTTATTTTTCAGTATTTTTACATAAAAACGAGGCTTTTTATAGCTCTTCCATCCGTTTTTCTTTCTTGTATAGGTAATCGCTTTTTTTATTGTAACCATTTTTAGAACAAGGTGAAAAAGACAATGAATTTACCCATCAATACGTTGATCGTCTGTTATTTTTGTGAAGCCTTTTCCAAAATAAAAACAACAACACTTGAGAGATAGATCAGTTTTCAAGAAAAATAAATATTTAAAAAAAGGATTATTTACACGATGCTCTCGAATGTCTAATGGGAATTGAACACTTTCCATCACACAAAGTATCATTGCTATACATCAGTAATTATATAGTATGTCAAGAAGCGAATTAGTTTTTGAAAAATATCATTTTTGGAAGCAAAAGTTTTTTTTTTACCAGCAAGGATTTCTATCGGAGTATTCCATAGGTGCAGAGAATTAACTTTAAAGTTTCGATTCTTAAATGATTGCCAACTTCCAGGTGATACCTTCTTCTAAACTTTATTTACAATCAATCTTATTCATACAAGTTTTTTATAAATCCTAAATTCAACGTAGATGTTTCTTCCTGTAATAATCTCTAAGTACACGTTTTTTTTTTTATAAGGAACCTTAACTTTGCTCTGAGCCCGGAGTTCCTTATTTTTACAGAGAATTTCAGTCTCAAAGTTCCTTATCGAGTTCCTTACTGCATAGGAAATTTTGAACTTTTTGCCCCTTGAAAGATCAAAATTTGGTCAAATTAGTCCCTATAAAGTACATTATTTTCAAATCCACTTATTCTCAGCCTAAGCAGTTCCTTAACAATTCCTTATTTTTTGAACCATTTTCAGCCTCGAGTTCCTTATAAAATCCTTATAAAAAAACGTGTATCACTTATATTTTAAAATCCTTTTCTAAATCAACTTTTTATTGGATGTGGAATAGCTTGTAGTTATCATCATCATCAGACAAGTAAAGAAAAAAAGGCGTGTATCATTTTTAGGATGTCATTTTTGTAAAAACCGTTAGACTTGTGACGTTTGAATGTTCTTTAGCTACAGGGAATTTAGTCGTGCTATGGCTTTATTAAGTGATAAAAGATTTCAACAGCTTTTAAGGGATTTTGCTGCACGTGAATATTTCCAAATTTGATGAGCACAGCCGCAAAATAATTCTATTTTTACTTCAAATTGATAGATAAATAAGAAGTTTCTGCATCTAACTTTTGTAATTTTTGATCTATAGTTCAAAGTGCAACTGCGAAATTTGCATTCACAAGTGAAATTTAACTTTAGACATAAAAAAAAATTGTTTTGCTGACCACAAAGGAATGTAGAGTCATTTAAAGTTGCATAATAAATCATCTCGATAACTTTCAGCGAAAATTAATCGTAGGATTTAAATACTCGTCTCGTAGTAGCTGTTTTCTAATTGATGGCCTTTGTAAATAGACAATAACTTAATTGCATAAATACAGTCCCCAAATACAGTATTTCAAAACATAGATAATTAGTGGTATTATTTTGAAATGAATCATTTTGAAAGTTCAAATAATGTGATAATGAGATGATGAGATAATGAGATGATGAGATAATGAGATGATTCACTTTAATGAATAAAGGAAGAAGAAGAGGAGAATGACAGTTGATGCATCGTTTGCGTCATCCGCCATCATGAATGACAACAAATGTTATACAAATGAGAAGGAAAGCAATTTTCCATTAACAGATAAACATGCAACAGATAATTAAGAAGAGATCACTGCGTCAAAAGAGATTATGTCAACCCGGAAATGATGGTGAAAGACTTGGTAATGGCTGAGGAGCATCCTACTAAACATGGAAGAACATGGAAGAATATGGAAGGTTCTTTTTATATATCGTTTCCTCTTGAATGAATGAATGCTAAACACAGACATGCATAACCGGAGACATGGATAATTGTGCTACCAGTCTGATGGTCAGCAATTGGAATGAATTGGTTGTGAAGAATAAGCAACATTTTTGGGATTTGTTTGATAATGTATAGATAGAAATAAAGCCAGCCTTTCCAAAACTTTATTACCATGCAGGTGACTTTGCTACAAACTTGAAAAAGTGATTTTTTTGTTATCAAACCTGTGTTAAGTATTGAAAGAATGAGCTACTGTGTATTTTCGCATCAAAGTATGAAAAACTGTTTTGAGCTAAGCAAATCAAAGAGCTTAAACTTTTAATTCAAAAAACCCTTTTAATGTTCATCTCGAGAAAGCGTTTGACGTTCTTAGAAAGTGATCAACACAGTTTATGACGTCACAGAGCGTCAAGTCACCTTTCAAAACATTTCCATATTGCTTTCATTAAGGGAAAGAGATAAAAGTTTTTGACGTGATTATTCATCACCTTATGAAAATTGTAGTGGTATAATCATACGTTCTTTAGAGTCTTTTGGTGTAACGAATAAATACCCCATTACGCCTTATCGATGGGTGTTTCAAATTTAATTTATCTTTAGACTTGATAAAAATGATCAGATGATGAGGAGCAATTAGAGGGATAATTTGAGAAGGTTTTTGACTTCAACCTAAATGATGAGCTAAATCGAATACCATCGCTCAATATTAAATTAGATGCATCAAAACCACCGATTTTCCTCTCCATTGTGTGGCCAACAAGATGGAATTTCAATGATACTCATTAGTGAGCAGTTTTTTTCAACATGCCTGAGGTATTGAGTGCGGACAGTAACATCATTAACATATTCAGACAGACTCCATACTATTGCAAATATCCAGACACACTTAATCAACATCTTGGAACGCCTTTTTAAAATGCATGCAATTAAAGAAAAGACCTCAAATATTTCGCAACATTGTATGAGAGCGTGGAAAGACAAACAAACCTCGCTCGCATGTTGACTCACAAAACAAAAAGACCAGCAGAAAGCAAGTGGTAACAAAATAATCTTTCAACAAATACTTACCACAGAGCAAGTTTAGTATCTCTTTGTTTACTTTTCACAATCAAAAGGTTTACATTACGTTGGTTGACCAAGCAAGTACCACAATGTTGAGTAATCAACTCCCAAAATAAGAATTTCACTACACTACCTTTTTTATAAGAACAAACTTTATATGAACATAAGTCTTCGATTGCCAAAATATTAAGAACAACTTAAGAAAATGCTAAAAAAAGGCCAAAATCTTAAGAACATTTTCAGGCTTACGAAAGCTTCAAAAATTTTGAATGTTCTTATAAAAAAATGTGTACTAGTACATGGAAAGTCTTGGAATGAATTATCAAAAGTGCAAGAGAAGTGGACTTACAGGATGACGCCCAGACTCCACAGATCACAACGTTTGTCGTACGCCGGTGCATCTCCAACGAACGCATCCACAATTTCGGGAGCCATGTATTCCGCTGATCCAACCTGAAATGAACGCAACATAATAATGGAATGGAATGTATGCAATGGGTTGATTATGGGCCAAACTTTGCGTATTTTAAGGATCAGAGCCTTTAGGAGTCCAATTCTGTAAATTGAAATATAAGTGTTCCAATTAAATTCGGCTCGTTTAGGTGGTGAAAAATGGGCTCATTGTTTCAACTAGCTGGATGCGATTTATGACCTTAACGCTGACTTTAGTCATTTTAATGAGGACAGCACCCCTTCAGAGCATTTTTTAGCATTCTCGCCGCTAAAAAACCCCGGATGTTATGGTTGGGTATGTTTCGACATATAGTTGTTGTGATATAGGGATTTGAAGTTACTGGAGTCGTCATGGCACATTAGCCGAATCTGATTGGAACATCAAAAAATACAATTTTCAGAGCTTCATAAAATCCGTACACACTTTTAGACGAGAGCACAGTTTAAAAAAACATTTAGGCTGAAACTTTGGAACAAAATAGGAACATTGTATGAACTCGAACCAGCTTGAGAAATGAAGAGACGAACCAAATTTGTTCAACACTATCTAAATTCATAAAAAATTTCCTGTCGCAGTAATTCTTTTACTTCTCAACTTTAAGATTCGTCTGACTTGAGGGCCAATTTTTGTAACCCAATTTTTTTAACCCAAAAATATCTAACAAGTTATGGTAACCTCCTTACGAGGGAGAAATTGTGATTTGAGCGAAGGAGTCACAGGTAAAATATAGGTGAACGTTAGAAAGAGGAAAGTAACGGTAAGTATGTGTGTCGGAAGTGCTGGAAATCCCAAAGACACGTTCAGACGGTTCTTTAATAGATAAATCTAGGGGGATTTAGGTTGAGTAAGAATATTTAAATGTTTGTACATATTGTCTAATGTCAAGTCAAACATTCTTAAGACTTCGTGTGTCACGGGAAGGTGATGTGTTTAAATAATTCAATGTTTACATCCTTCCCTTTTACAATTTTTTGCCCAGTTAAATCGAAAACACGTGAAAAGAAACGTGATTCTCTCACAACTCAAACTTACATCAGAATGACGTCAAAACGAGCTCAAAAAATACTGAGGGTGAATGTATTCGTAAATAGAGAGGGTTTAATGATTATATAAGCTACTCTATGGGTACTTTTGAAAGAGGCTCATTGCCAATTTTTTCGCCTTTCTTTACACGTTTTTTTTTTTATAAGAACGTCAAACATTTTGGAAGCCTTCTGATGTTCTTAGTTTTTTGGATTTGAAGCCTAAAAAATGTTCTTAAAATGTTCTTATTTTCAGTATTTTTTGAGCATTTTGATGTAATTTCTTAAGAAATTGCATGATTTTAAGTCTCCAAAGCCTTAGTATGTTCTTAGAATGTTCTTAAATTTTTGGGCCTCGAAGCCTTATGTTCTTATATAGTTTGTTCTTATAAAAAAAAAAACGTGTAGTAGAATCAGCAAAAACAGCTCAAAGAGAGGGCTTTCTGTGTAAACTGTCCCAAAATTTTCAAGAAATTGGCCGGATTATTCATTTAAGCATAATATCATACTATGCCGGACATATCAATTCAATATCAATTGATTTATTTGTATACAGCAAAAATGGAAATTTTTAGAAAAGTGAAAATCTCCCAAACAGCTTTAAAGTTTTCCATGACTAGATATCAAACTTGATTCTCCCACACAAAGATATCTGTTTGAAGAAGCTTAATATCGAGGATTTCTAAACTTAATTTAATGATTGTCGCTTTAATCAGTTCGTGCATTAAGATCCAATAGTAGATAAACTAGTATAAATCTCCTAGTCTCATTAACTATCACCACGTTTAATTAAAACGTGAAAGAAAACGTGAGAAACCAATCCTCACGCGGTGACTTCCACGTGATACAGCTGTTGCTCTGATTGGTTTAGGAAGAAAACCAACAAAGAAAACTAAACCTTCATTGTCTTTCAAAATCGCGAAGATAAGAGAAGAAGCAAGATGAAGAAACATTTAGGAAATTACAGCAAACTTTTCAAGTAAATATGATAGGGTAAAAATGAACTGCTTTTATACAATCTATATAAAAAATCAATCAGCAATCCCATAAGCGTGAGAAAAAATTGGTTGAAAAGGCCCTACAAAGAAACGGAACAAGACAGCACTGAAGCTCCAGCAGTATACGCTGCCAATAATGCGAGGCTTGCTTGTTAGAATGAATGGTCAAGACATAATTCCTTCCAGCGGGATAAATGGATAAACCGCACAAAGTCAAAGAAAACATAACATCAGGATATTAGAACACAAGAAAACAAAGATGAAGAGAGTTTATAATTCATATAACGTGATTGAAACCACTGCCTTTTATTGAAAGCCCTACCTCCTTCGTGTCACTGGCTTGCTAGGGACAAATCTTTCAAAAAAAAAATTCAAAATACGGGGGCATTTCTATGAAGTGTCTTTTATTTAACCTTTCAAACTCTAAAAGAGGGTCGACATTTCAAATGAAGTTGAAGGGGGTAGGCTGAAAAATTAGGCAGAAACCATGGAAATGTATAGAAGAGTAAAAAATCATTTATTTACCGGAGTGTACAGTTCAGGAGTGGTTGCACTACCGATCATGGAGATACCACTCGCTAGGTTGAAATCACATATCACGACAGGAACGATCTGAAAAGGAAGGGAGAAAGAAAATGAAATTCCAATACTGAAACTCCCAAAAAATGGGAAACACAATTAAAGACGTGATTGTCAAAGGATTGAGTACCTGGTTTTCATTGACGCATAAAATGTTGTCTGGTTTCAAGTCACGGTGAGCTATCCCTACAACGAAAAGGTGGAAACAGCGTAGTTAGGACGAGTTTGAAATAGAGCTGGTGCTTTTTTAAACGAATTTACCACACCAAAATATTACACACCTTTGTCATGAAGGAATTTGAGAGCAGCAGCGATGTCTTTGACCACCAAGCTCGCTTCTTTCTCCGTGAAATGTGTCTTTTGTTCAATATGCTTCAAAAGAGGACCTGAAAATAAAAAAGTCAAAATAATTGATCAAATTTGACAAATTCTTCGGTAAGTACAGCATCTGCTATAGGTTTAAGATTTCGTACCAAAACAAATAAAGATGCTGTTTAAGGGTGTTTAGCTGTCGAGATGATCAATGTAAATGGTACCCAAGCTTGAAATCAACGCTATTTTTTATTACAGAAAGATTCATCATTATACCTCCTTCCATTCGCTCAAAAACCAGGTAAAACCTAAAAGCAGATGAAAAAGATCAAAGATCAAAATTATACTACCCAAGTAATCAGGATTTTGTCACTTTTCTCAAAAGTTTGTCATCACAAAATCGACCAAAAAGTTTTTCGTCGGGGAAAACTTCATCGCTGTCAAGGTTTCCTCTTTAACCCCTGAATCAACTTGGAGCATATTAAAAAATGGAGAAAACAAGCTAAAGATCTCAGTCTAAAAATTCGCTTAAAATGAAAATTGTTGGAGTATTGAAACTTCACTATTCATCCATGATACAATATTGATGAAATAAATCAAGCACTAGCTTCAAAGGAATGAGAAAGAAAGCGAAAAATAACCTGGTACTATCTTCGTAAGAATCTCGAAGTTTCAGGATGTTTCTGAAAAAAGAAATAAACAAAATGGTCAATACTTCAACCTTTCAAAACAAAAGGGTGTACATAAGTTTAGAAAGAGTGAACTTTCCAAGGTTTTCGCCATAGCTTTCGGACTACATGCTATTGTTATCTAAAGTCGATTCTAAAATTTCTTCCCTGCGACAAACCCATCCTAACTTAATCCTTAAGGAAGACCCACAAGAAATCGCGAATAAAATCTGAACCATCAATGCAAAGCAATGCACAAGAGAGAGAGAGAGGATACTTACGGACATTCTGATAAGAAATGGAGGAGGTCGATTTCACGGAGAACACGAATTCGATCATAGCCTTCAGTTTTCTCAATGATCTGTAGACAATGCAAGACAACGAAAATGAATAGTTTTTCTAACTGGCTGATATCATAGTTGGTGTCTGCTGAGCTTATTAGTTGAAGAAGACTGAACATTTTGGTCGTAAAATGGAGCGAAAGGATGTCTAGGAAAAGTATTAATAATCGATCAAAGGAGTTATGGAAATGTTCTCAAGGTAGGATCTTTGCAAAACTTTCCCCCTTTCTCAAACATCATTTTAAAAATTAAATGAGTTGAACTGAAAGTTTGGCAAAGATTCCAATTGCAACATTTCCATCGATTCTTTGGTCGAGGGTACTCAACTAAGCAAGATTCCCATCAAAATGAAGCAGCAGAATGGTATACCTTGACAGCATAACTTTTCTGTGATGATTTTTCTTCAGCGACGGTGACCAATGAATTAGCGCCTTGGCCAAGTACTTCTGGATACAGTGTGTATTTGTCTGGTGGTCGTAATGGAAAATTTGTATCAAACTCAATGTATGAAAAACCTTCCTAGCATGGGGCCGTATGACTAACGAGCTACTTGTCAACAACCTGATGCTTAACAACAAAAATGATATGCTAAGAAGAATTTTCAAAGGAAGGTTCAACAAAAAACTAAAATATGCTCATCAAGGAAAGATTCCAATTAAAAGTTAACGTTGGGAAACTGATTTATTTTTATCTCTATAATGAACGTACCTAGAAAAGTGGTTGGTTGTGTGGAGTCAGGTCTGCGCTTTTTCTTTTTCTTTGGCTTCTTCTCGTTCTCAGGGATCATCGGTTGTGAGTACAAAAGGTCTGCAAATGAAAATATATCAGAGTAAGATGGGTTGAAAGAGCGAAAGAAAGAAAGAGTAGGAAAGCATAAAAAGGAATAGTTCTCAACTTTTTCAGATCACTAAACAAACAACCAACGCTTAAATAGATCACCCGGATGTCACAGCCATGTTGAACCTTCTCATCATGTCATCATGTTATTCTTATGGACGGGTCAGTGTTCATTGAGAGTCATCGCAAAATTATTCTCTTCAAAATCTCAAAAACATTCACCTGGCATTTTTAGAAAAGACAAGCTCGCTTTAATATATTGTCTTCTGATAACAACTTTCTTTTGCAATACTTGGCAAACTTCCGACTAAAAAACAGTTTTGTAGTTACTGTTTCATAACCACAAATCATCTACCCGTTTATTTACTATGGGTGATCAATAATTGAACTCTCAAGAAAATCAAACTTCCTGATGGTTTTTGGCTTTCGGGAACTGTCGGGAATTGGAATTCATAATTGAGAGTAAGTTTCTGTTAAGTTTGTGAAACATTGTATACTTCTTATGGTGATGACTGGCTTCTCCTAACATGGGATGCACGGTTCTCTATTGAGCTTTCTCCTTAGAGCCGTCTTTACGCTATTGAGTATACTGTCTATCAGTTTTTGAGAGACTGATACTCATTTTCTCTGGATCGAGTACGTTAATCCGGCTTGAACCACTAGGGAACAAGGCCATCGCACTCTCACCTCTTCCACATGCATGGTGGGATCGTGGACGGCAATCAAAATTGATAAGCACTGCGCATAATTATTTCTATACTTCATTGTATACTTGGAGGTATGAAATAAACAATACGAGCCTTGGTATCCAGAAATCCGAAAATATATGAATAACCATAGTTACGCGCAAAAAACGGGTCGTTAAAGTACGTAAACTAGTAAACTAGCACTTTAAATACAAACACCAAGATATAGCAAATAGGTACTGATACTTCCGTAATATTTTGTGGATTAATAACATGGATTGGTAAAAGTAACGAAGGGGAAACATCACCTTCAAAAATATCCATGGTCATTTTGCTGTACATTTTCTGTTATTCCCTCAATAAAAAAGTCTTTCTATTACTTCCCACAAAAAGTGTTAGCAACTTTATTCAACAATGATTACGTAAGGATTGCGCAATGGGAAAGCTAATACAGAATCAAAAGGAGAATTATAGGCAACAGTGCAAGGGTCACGACCTCAAAGAGTGCAAGTAATTTCACCGTCGAGTTAGTAACAAATCAGCAAGTTACCATTCAAATAAAAAGGTGCTCGAAAGTTTTTTTACGACAGTTCAAACAAAAAAGAGTAGGTCCCACCTATAGAAACAGAAATCTAATCAACTACCCACTGCAGGTTGGGGTGTACTTTATCTATTTATCAATAGCCGCAGTCTGTATATCTGTTTTCTGTGTGTCACTTTCGTTTTTGCGAGCAATGTTTTTGTTCTTTATAAGTTTGTTTTGATTGATAGATCGGATATTGCCTGGTTTAGACTTTATTCAGCCTTTGTTTTGAAATTTAAGGCCCTTCTACATCGAGTAATTTTAGTTTCTGCATTGGCTTGCCTACCTCTTTGTTTTTCTCATTTCTTTCGTTTTAATTTTTTCGAATGTAATTAACGATTGTATTTATCAATAACATTTGAATTCTTTTGAAAACAAAACAAATTCGAAAAGTGGTTAAAAAAAAAGCAATTTAGAATTGTTTTATTATTTTTTATTCAATCCTATAAAAACAAAAAGTTGCACTATTCTTTGTGGCTTTCCCGCTTTTCCTGAAGAGCTGTCATTTCTACATTTCACTCCTCTACTATGACATACAATTCTTTCAAAGTATCGAGAGCTGGACGACATATTTAACGCGAGCGAAGCGAGACAAAAATCTACTTGCAGACGGTATACGGTAGACGGTATCTACTCTGGTACGGTATAATTTAAATAACGATGCTCTTTGTGATAATTTTTGTTTTTTGATTTTGAAAATTACGTCACGGGGACAGTACACAATCCAAATATGGTTAAAAGATAAGCCACCCGAGGAGGGCTAGAGTCAAATTTTGAAAAGATTTCTTATTTTTTATTTGATTGTGCTTTTAAGATATTCAACATCCAAAGGACTTTTAGTACATTCAGCAACAGCTTAACCGGCGTGCGACGCCGAGTACCGGCTAGTGGATATAAATAGGCGTAGTGGTGTAGTGGTCTGCGTCCTCGACTTCTGTGCAGGAGGACCAGGGTTCGGTTATCACCTGGTACTGTGATTCCCTAGACTAGTAAACTAGTCGTTAAAAACAGACCCATATACAAAAAATCAAGCTCACAATAAAAAGAATCGAAGAGGTGAAGTTTGCGTCTCTTTTCTGAATTTCAACGACTAGAAGCTACTTCCCTCAAAAAACGTTGTTTAATTATACAACTTTTTTTAGGTTTTTGAGAATACATCCTACTTTTTTGACTAAATGATATTTCATAGTTACATTAAACATGGGAACATATTAATAAGTGAGCATTTCCAAAAACGCAATAAACAGAAAGAAAAATAAATGCAATCCCGCACGGGTCAGACATACAGAAATCTGTATGTCTCTCCTTACGATTTTAGGTGAAGAAAAAAGGCGTTGGAAGTAGCTTCTAGTCGGTATTTTTTCCTTTTCTCTCACGCGCGCTGAATATTTAATTAGTGTTTACATTATTTGATTGACAGTTTTATTATAAGGTTATAAGTAATAAGTAACCGACTAGCTTACTAGTCTATGATTCCCTGGCAAGTGAATGTACTTTCGCCCGGGCCAACTAGGTCGTGCAGTGCAAGCAGAATTGGGGACATTACTTAAATACCAAAGTGTGGAAGGTATTATACAGACATGGTAACAACCACTTGCAAGAGCAATTGTTCAGCATTTTCGAGTAACATAATTGGAACCACATGGCTTTGTTACATCCCGATCCTATATCTAAAAAGTCTGAAAAGTGAAACGATTCCCATTCCTTATAGAATCTGGGATGGAGCCTATGCTGTATGCATCACCCGAACTCTGCTTCAGATCACTCATAATCTTAAACAGTTTCACTGGTTGTATAATCTATATTTTAGCTAAAACTAACCCACCAAGCCGTTTTTCCCGTCCTCGCCATACAAAAACATTCTTGAGGTAAAATCAAATCCAAATCGGCTATCCTTGAACTGAACGGGACATTAGAACCAGTTTTGTGGATAGCAAAAGCAACAGGCCTTTGTATCAATATAATCATATTAAATATTGAGTCTCAATGAAGTGATCAAAGGACAAAGACATTGATTTACCGTTGGAGAGTTCTTCGTTGGGATCAAGGTTGATTGGGCTTGTGTTCTTGTTGTTCTTCTGGTATGTCTGATCTTGCCAATCCTTGTAAGTTGCAGGAAACATCCAACCACTCTCCATCACACTGTATAAGCAAAGAAAAAAAAAATTCATGAAAGAACAAAATAAATGTTTTCGGCCAGGGGGGGGGGGCACGCAGTTACTACAAGACAGTATATGACACTTACTACCGTGGTGGTACTGTATTCAGAAGTTATGAAAACAGTTACTACACAGTGTAGTAACTGCTGTTTGGGGTGGTGCCAAACACTAACGCTAGCACTTTTGGTGTAGTAAGTGCTTATATTTTAATTCTTTTTAAAGAACTTTCAAAATTTTTCACCAAAAATGAATTTTTTTGTGAAAAAATTCTTTGTAAAAAGAATATTTTTGTTATAAATGGACGAAAAAAAATTTGAAATTTTCCTCAGACCCAACTTTGAAATTATGCTTTCCCTAATTATCATTAAAAATGTTCTCAACAGCTGTTACCAAGTAAATTAAAAGAAAATCTAGCACAAAAATGGCTTTAGTTAGGTTGAAAAATAATCGCAATTTAGGGTAATTTCGAGCATGTTTTTGATGATGTCACTCAAAAACAGGGGTGGTACCTGGAAATCTTTTCTGAAAACAGTTACTAACAAGGTGTAGTAACTGCAAAGGGTGGTGGTCCTGAAAAAAAGTGTTGAAAAAGCACTTACTACACATCATGTCTTGTAGTAACTGCGTGCCCCCCCCCCCTGTTTCGGCACTTTTGGCCCTTTTCGGCTGAGTAAGAAAAACTAAAAAAATTAATGTTATCTGGAAACCTTAGCAAACGGGAATCCTACTTACTACATCATAGAGGCATAGTAATTAGGATTTGCATGGCAAGATTTCAATACTATTCAAATGAAATCAAACAAATCAAAATCTTCTGAAATCAAAAAAGTTGACATCAAACCAGTATGAAATTTAAAAAGTTTTTCATTGAGATTAAGTTGATAAAATTAGACAAAATACCCATACTCTTCAAGGTTCACATTGTAAAGTGAGTATTTGTCAAAATTGATTTTCTAAAGGCTCCTAGTAAGCCTACCCATAAAAAAGCTTCGCCAGCTTGGCAAAAACTGTCTTGAAATCTCAATGGACTACATAATGCATGCGGATCTGTATCTATATTGACCATCATCCAGTTTAATTAATCATCGACTCCAAAATAGGGAATTTTTTGTCATCACTGTTTACATACCAAGAATGTTTATAAAGGGTCTTTTTGCAGTTATGTCACTTTATTTATGGTGTTGAAATGCTGAGAGATCCCAGAGTTAAAAATTCAGGTCTGTGCTTGACTGATGGGTGAAGGTTAACATAAATACAAACAAGACGACTTGAAGTCGAAAATTTCGCCTAGAATTTAAACTACATAGGAAAAACAAGAAGTAGAGATTGAAGTCAATTTGAAATCTACTTTACATCGAGCCTTGATATAACAATTTTACAAGAACAACGAGGTTTAAAATCGCTAAAAAAAGAGACCAATTTAAGAACAATTGTTGTTTAATTTTTAAGAACTAATAAAAACAAAGGTAATATCACCGCGTCTATCAAAAGTTATTGATTTGATTCTTATAAAGTAAATGCTTATAAGAAAAATGAATATGCTCATATTGTGCGCCTTCCCTTGTTTACTTTGTAGCCCTTTGTAAGAACTAATTACCAAAGGTATATCACCGTTTATAAAGAGTTATTGATTTGATTCTTATAAAGTATATGCTTATAAGAAAAATAAATGTGCTCATATTGTGTGCCATCGCTTGTTTACTTTGTAAGAACTAATTACCGAAAGGTATATCACCGTCATTATCACTTGCCATTTTAGAGCAGTTTTTAAGTCAAAATGGGATTTTTGCTAGGAATGTTGCAATTTAGCCAGTTTTAGCACAGATTTCAATTCCATAATGGCGGATATACCCAAATCCTAAACCCAAATGATTTTGATTTCCCTGGAGTATTTCCAGAAGACTATCACTACAAGAAAATTCGGGCCCATGTCTTTTCTCATTTTTAAGATTTTTCCAGTCAAAAATTGGATTTTTGCTTGAAATATTGCGTTTCAGCAGGAATTTCAATTCCAAAATGGTGGATATACCCAAATCCCAAGCCCAGATGACTTTGATTTTCCTGCAGTATTTCCAGAATACTATCATTGCAAGAAAATTCGGGCCCATGTCTATTGTCATTTTAGAGATTTTTTCAGTCCAAATTTGGGTTTTTGCCTGAGAAATAGCTCTTAGCAGGGATTTCAGTCAGCATTTGAACTCCAGTTTGTAGAAGCTTGCCTTAAAAAATGCTATTTTTTGATAAATATGATTTTTTTTTTGCTAAAAAGCGATTTTTGAAGATGCCATTATGAATTTTTGAAAAAAGTGAAAAAACTTGAAATTCACTTTGCTTAAAGGCTTCATTGGAGACTTCCATCTCTGAAAATTTCAGACGTGTGAATCAATCAGTTTAAAGTTTTATGAACTTGCAAAATTGGCCTTAAAAAGCATTTTGCCACCCAAAATTGGCTTAAAACGGCTCATTTAGGGGCTCCAATGGGCGCAATTTTTCAATCCAATATGATTATTTTGTTGTTTCTTCATAAAATTTAGTACAGCAAATGAAAAAAATAAGATTTGCAATAGTTTCGACATGTTTACAGGCCTGAAAAGGACTGAAAATGCCACTTTCTCCAATTTTTGCCTATAGTGCGAATCAATTTTGGACTTCTGACCTTAAAAATTGCGCAGAATGCCTCACAATAGGTTAAATTTTCATAAAAAAACACTACATCTTGAATTTTCTGACTTTGACATTTGACGGCCCACCCTACTATCGTAATACTTTCGCTATGCGAAATTAAAAATTGGGCATGTGAGTTTGTCATTCAAAGATTTTCCTTCCAGTATAAGTATGTCAAGAATTACAGAAAGTATTTAAAGAGAAAACAATTGTACACTAATCATAACTACCAAGTAAAGAGATTCAAAATAACCCGTTATCAACAAAATATACTCGTGATATTCACCAAGTTCGGGTTCTGGTTGCAATTAAATGTTGTACTTTCTAGCGAGGCATTCTTTCGTTCAACTACAAACATAGTTCCAAGAATTCTTCATGAGCTGGAAGCAGTAGCGTTGTGGGAAAATCTTTCTGCAGGGACAAAAGTCAATTTGGTGGTGCCCCCATTATTTGGAATATGACCCCCCCCCCCCCACCCCAAATCTTTTATCAAATACCGTTTTTTCCCAAGTGTTTTAATACATATGCTATAATTTCGATTAAATTGGAGGTGGAGGAGTAACTAGTACTTTCATGCATGGAAAAAAGACACCGCTGACTGCAGAAAAGCCTTCATGAAGGTGAAAATCAGGAAAATCAGGAATTTCCTGGAATTTCGCCATACTAATTCTTAGAGCTGACCCTTCCTCTAGTCTTCTTTTCTTGTATTTTCTATTTTTTTACACTCTTACTTTTTTTGTCACTCATTTTGTTGCGATTTAAATTTTCAAATTTTCTTTCTCTTATCACTTTAACACACAACTCTTTTATATTCAAAGTTTCTCCGCTTTAAAAAGCTGGAACTGGACAAAACAGCTGTTTCTGGCTGAAAAACACTGTTTTTAAGGGTTAATATCTCGAATTAGGTACTGAAATCATCTATACTCGCAATATATCTCTAATCTTAATTTTTTGAGAGCTTTCCAAAAATGTACAAGATATTTTCTCAAGCTAAAATTTTCATTAATTTTTGGCCCTATAATTTTTGCCTGATACCGTCATATTTGTCCAAAAATCACACGAAAGTGTCTGAAAAAAAATTGGCACCCAAGTTATTTTGATCCCCCTACCCTTTAGCTTTCCAAAAATGTATAACAAGTGTTTTGACTAAAAAAATCGAGCAATCAAAAAAACGAACAAATTTCCCCTACTAAGAGATGTTAAAGTTTTGCATATACAGTAAAAGTTTTTGTAAAACTTCTTTTCCTCTGGATTTGGAAATTTTACATAGTTGTACCCAATTAAAAATACTTTGGTCAGACGTATTTCAAAGCTTTTGAGAAACTTGATTCAAACAGTTCAATCAAACTTTCAAAGAAAATTACTCAATTATCTGCAGATTGCAGAATGAAACTTACTTATAATACCTGCCACAGGAATCGCTAAGATATTTTTTGAAACTAGCTCACAAAATCTCTTACCCTAAAAAAGCTAATGAATTTTGATGAAATCAAAATGGTTTCAGCTCAGGCTTTTAAGATTTAAAAAAAGTTGAACACTTTAAACATTTAGGCTCAAACTTTTCATCCTCTGAAAATATAAAAATGGAAAGCCCTTGCTTGCAGTAGCATGGTTACCCTCAGCGGCCAATTTTTTGAGAGACTCGAAAGAAAAGAGTCAGAAAAAGGCGCCTTTGATTATTAAATTTGGCGCCCCTTTGCCTCTTTTCACCTTAAATTAGCAGTTTTCAGCTAAAAAGAGGAAAAACACCAAAACAGTTTTGTGCTCCCTTCTTTGCGTCATTTTACAAACAACTTTACTACTACTACTACTAAAACTACTTAATAACAGAAAACGGTTGATTGAAAGGACCTCCAAAGTAGGTATTAAAAATGTGTAAGACAATTCAAAATGGGTTTCCATGGTACTTCAAACCAAGGTTTGCGGTGAAAGGAAGTATAATTTGTTTTGTTTATCCAATTGTTTTCAAACTTTCACCAAAGAAGACGTATCCTACCAAAGTTGATCATTTGAAAAAAAAAATTTCGAAATTCTGATTACATCAGCAAAGAATTAGATTTAACGTTTTTTAATAATTTCTGCTGACATCATCAAAAAATTTTTCAAATGATCGACTATAGTGAGATACATCTTTAGTGAAAGTTTGAATACAATTAGATAAACCATTCTTGAGAAATTAAATTTTTAGTTTTTATGATGTCATTGATTATGACCTCATAATCAGTTTTTACGGTTTTTCACGAAAATCAGTGAACCTTCATGTTCAGTCATTTGTTTGGTTGTTTTCTGTCGGCTAATGTGATCTAAAAATTATGGTAATTTTCAGTTTTTAAGACATGCCATAAGTTACCAGAGTTAAATGCTGGAAATTGAAATTTGATTTTTTTTACTTTACCACAAGTACATGGTGCAAAGAAGACAACAAAACATCAAAAATGAATAAAATCAAATTTTTAGTTTTCACTATAGTTGAGTAATAAGGCAAAATTTATACCATTAACATATCCTGTTATTCGGCTATAATAGACAAACTTTACTATCCTCTATTATCAATTCTACGCATGATCTACTTTACTCCCAATGCACTTGACAAAAATTATCATTACCCTTCCAAAAGCAAAGGCCAAAGAGTACCTTTGAGTTGAATAAATGTCTAAAAATAAAAAGAAAACACCTCTGGCAAAAATCATGATTCCTCTGATCAATCCTTGAGTATTGATAAAAATAGCCTTCCGTTCAAATGTACTCCACTGCCAGCTCCAGAACCCTTTTCCCTTGCCCCTTGTAAATAAAGCCTGGGATATACGAAGACGAGGTTGAAGCGGTGTTTTCTATAAGAAAATTCCTAAACTATGTAATTTACAGATCGATCAACAGGAAGGTTACAACTGGTTTCTCAAGGATGTCAAACAAAGATATAAATTATATTTTGCCTCCCTTTATTTCAGTTATTTTTCTCAAAATCACGGCTTCTTGAACATCTTTCTTAGGTTTATTAGCTAAAACTCAGATTTTTAAGTTTAAAATGGTTCAAGTAGTAAGTTTATAAAATAACACTAAAAAGCACTACTAGTGAAATCACCTAGTTTTATTGGTGTCAACTACTTTAGGCAAAGAAACTTTTGCGAGCAGAAACTAACTTTGGAAAATCTGTAAAACCTCTATAAAGTAAATTAAAATAAAATGTAAGATTAATGGCTAAAGCCTCGCAAATAAAAATATAATTGTAATCCAATTCACAGAATCTCCCAATTGATACAATCAATCACTTTTCTCAATCGATAGACAATCCAGCCTATTCTAAAATCTTGAGTATGGATTGAGCATTTTTTCATCATTTGGCTATCGATTGTGGTCAATCGATAATTTTAAAGTTAATTGATGAATAATGGATCAATCAATAGGCATTAAGCCTCTCTTAAAAGTTCTGAGTTTTGATTATGGAAATCAATCGATATCAAATCAAATCCATTGATTTGATATCAATCAGTTATTGATTTGAAAATATTATTGATTGTCGAACACGACAATGGAATGAAAGGAAAATACTGATGTACCATATAATTATGATTTTGTTTAATTTGATAGGTCAATTTTCAACGTTTTGGAGCACTCTCTGAAAGTAACCTTTTTATTCAATTGAGCATAAATTTTGATCTATTTTCGCCAATTTCAATAAATGACCAAAATTTAAGTTTATCTTTTGATGAAAAAAAAATCTTTCTTTCAAAATTTTTAGACCTTGAGTAAATAAACTTTAAAGAGAGAAACTTTTTGTGATGCAGCTAGTATGACAGAATTAGACGAGGTATGTCAGCATTACTAAGTAACCGTATTTAGCAAAACTGAGATATCAAGGATGGTCAAATGTGGATTAGCCCTTAAATAAGCTTTTTATTCATGCAGAGCTCATCAAGTAAATTCAAAAGGTAAATAAACAGTTTTTAAGACCTTTTAGATCCACTTAGTCATTTCTGAAAGTTTCAGAAAGTCCTGAGTATTATTAGATTTTATTAACGATCTGCTCCCTGACTATATCCACTTCCAAACTTCCAGCCACCATCCCTAAACTGTAAAAGGTTCTTGTCCTCGAATATTTAAGAGAATTTTCAAAGACAAATCATCAAAACCAAATATTGACAAAGTGACACTCAAATTATGAAAGAAATCACACAAAATATGAGAAGTGTACATATTTACAATAAAATGTTTTTCATACTCAATAGGATGCTGTCAGTGCAAGTGGATATACCGGGTGCGCCACAAAAAAGTTTCTCTCCTTAAAACTAATTTTCTCAAAATCTAAAAAATTTTTAAAGAGCCACTCCTATTTCATTGGAAAGAAAAAAGATAAACTTAAATTTTAATGGGTCATTTATTAAATTCGATTCATTAGATCAAAAGTTATGCTCAATTAATAAATAAGTTACCTTCTAAAAGTGTTTGAAAACGTAAAAAATGGACCTATCAAATTAAATAGAAGCAGAAAATAGAAACAGAAATATCTGCGTTTCAGTCATTAAAAATGACTTTTGCTATATAAAGAAAGGTTGAACTTCAATAAAGAGCAGAAAATTTGTTGAAAAAGACAAAAATAATCTGGTAAAATTTATAAAAATACATCAAATTTATGGGTTTCGAGATCCAGCCTTACATAGACTTTATCCAATCTAAAACCAAAACTCAGAGAAATTTTTCAGTAAAAGTAGAATAAAGTGATTTTGACTTTTGATAAAGATCCTTTCAGGCCTTTCAGTTTTGAAAGTAATGTGTTTTAATCGCACGATGGGTTATTTTTTCTTATTTGGCACGGCCTCAAAGAGAGCAATTAATCGTTAATCACACTCTCCAATGCCGCGCCAATTTTTACAAAATTGATTTTAATGTTTTTTTCTTACATTTTTTTTGCATCGAACGTTTTAATTGCATTCGAAATTTATTTTGTGAGAAAGAAAATCAATAAACAACAATAAAAGAAAGACATAAAGAGAAGAGAAAAATATGAAACTCTCAGTGTAATTTCTGTAATTTATTTTCCTAACTGGGAAAAAGTAGTGAAAGCCATTGTGCGATTAGCTCGTAATCACATAATAACTCGTACAATTCGAAAATTGCACTCGTGATTTTTTTGTTTTGAATTTTCCTCGTCCTTTCGGACTCGGAAAATTAATAACAAAAAAATCACTCGTGCAATTATATTCGAATTGCACTCGTTATCATGTGATTACATATACTAATTACTGAAAAATGCTTTTAATCATGTAACAAATATTGGCATTGCCAATTTTAATATAAAAATTTGATAGGTCGATTTTCAAAGTTTTTGAGCACTTTTTGAAAGTAACTTTTTTATTCAATTGAGGATAACTTTTGATCACAGGGGCGGGACAATTTCGGTTGTCCGCCCTCTGTCTTACGTTCCCGCCTCATTGCTCGCATTAGCATTAACCTCATAACTGCAAACTAGTATTTTTTTCAACAAAAATGATAACTGTAAATATTGTATTAAAGATGTTTTTTTTTTTTCTATACATATACCATTTATGGTGATTAAAGAGAAATCAAAAAAAAAAATGGCCCATCAAAATTTAAGTATATCTTTCTTCTTTCCAATGAAATAGGAGTGGTTCTTTTAACATTTTTAGATTTCTAAAAAATTAGTTTTAAAAAGAGAAACTTTTTTGTGGCGCATCCGGCAGATTGACAGGTTCTAAAAATTTTCAAGAGAGCTGTTTTAGAGTGCAACACTGGTGGGGCTTGCAAAGTTTGTAGATTTGAATGGCTGCTTTCATGAGCTAAATTTTGATACAATTTTCGAATTTCCCCCAACTTGCCTTATTTGAAATTGAAGAAGAAGAAATTTCCAGCAACACAATGGAGCGTGTGACGTCATCCGAACAAAAAAATTTCAAAGGGCGCTCTAGCAGTGAAATTCTATTTGTCATGGTCTCTGTTGCAGATATTGTGGCTCATTTGTGTTCAAATGCTGAGTTTATGAAAGCAAAAATACAACTGTGTGTGCTCTACTGTACGTGGAGTAATTTGTTATTCAAAAGACATTTGATTGCGCTCTCCTAAACGACTATTGAACTGTCAGGCAATTCCCTCAATTGTGGTAGTTATTTTTTACTGCAATTGCGATATAGCCATCACTTTTTATATTTCTCATATAACGCAATTCTGCCGTCCAAAGCAAAAAGCAGGTAAGTCCATAAAAGTCAACATTTAGAAAAACGCAAAAAACCTTTTGACCTTGGCCGAGGTACCTTTTCTCTATTAACTAGCTCAAGTTTTGTATTTTTGGAAAGAAAGTAATTGTAGAAAGTAAAAGGCTAGTCAATTTCTTTTACTCAGCTATTTATTATCGATTTATTGAGAGATTGTGGACTTACCTACCTGCTTTTGACATAAGAAATGAATGTCGTGGTTATATAGTATTTTTTCAAAAAAAGAAGGTAAGTCCATGTTTAAATTAACAAGACGAGTTCAGAGTGAGGGAAATTTCGAAACACACTTTAGAATTCTAGAATGAATTCGAACATTCGATTGACACATTCGAAATGCTAAACGTTCGTATCTGGAAAATTGACAGTGCAATAGCGTTTTTTAAAAGAAGGTAAGTCCACAATTAGACTAAGGTAAGTCCATAAAAGAGGTAAGTCCATCTCAGAGAAATAATTTATTTTCCTTAAAAAGAAGGTATGTCCATTATTGTGATAATAGGTGGACTTACCTTCCTTTGCTTGGGAATTTCCTTTTTTCTATGGACATACCTGAAAATGACATGGCTGTTTTTCCCGGTAGGAAAAATATTTTGAATTTTTTTTTCAAAAATAAGTTACTTGGGTGCTATAGAGTCAATTTTTAGCAAAAAATAATTTTTCGAAATTTTGGACTTACCTGGTTTTTGCTTTGGACGGCAGAATTGCAGTATATACAAGAAACAGAATTCAAGATTTATAGAGAACACAGACAGTATAGACCTAACTTGTCTGTACACAAACCCAATATCTACGGCTAATTTCAAAATTCATTGCCGTAGAGGGTCTGCCGTAGAGGGTCATTGTCTTTTCTGGTTTGAGATTTTTCAAACCAACCGCTACGATGGAGTGCTGTTGGAGTTTGGCGAGAAATCGGAGGCGATAAGACATAATGGCCGTCAGAGTTGTCAGAAAGTATAGAAGTTTGTCGAAAAAAAGTATTTTCATAACAGTTGATAACAAAACTGATTTTATTTTTTAATAATTGGAAAAAAAGAGAGCTCTAAATGAAGACATTCTATTGCAAAATAACTCTTTTTGCACAAATCAAATGTTTTTTTGTTTACATTTTGGATCTTTGAGTTCACGAACATGAGAGAGAATTTGTATGATTGGAATCTTGTTTTTATTAAAGTGGTTTTAACTTCAGTTCTTTGCAAAAGAATATACTCAGAGTATCTCTGCATGATTTTTTGTTCAAATTCAGTATTACTTTTACAGCATTCGATCTATGTAGAGTGGCTATAGTTTGTTTTGTTGGCATAACTTTTGTAATTAAAATGTTTGTATTTTTCTTTGGCTACATGGATAAATAGGGTAATTGGAAAAAACTTTCTGTTAGACAATTTTGAATATGTCTTCGTTACTTTTCAGCTTTTAGTTTGACTCAAAAACATAAAAAAGCAGCCAAAACATGCTTAGAAAGTGACCCTCAATGGACCCCATCCCTTTGTTTACAATTGTCGTACTTTGGCGGCCATTTTATTTCAAAATTATACTTCATTGCAGAGGTCTCCGTACGGAAAAACTTTTATCAAACAGACAATGCGCACAGAGTGAACTACGCTACGATAATCGTGAGATACACTCTGGTACAGAGTAGACCTAACTCATCATACAAAAATTACGGGAAACACATATTTGGACTTTGTACCTATGCTGCACGCAAGCACTTAAGCCAAATTTCCGCAAAAGCAAGACAGAAATCAGTTTTTTGAAGTTTGCAAAAAAACGCCACATAGAAGATCTGATCGTGTTCAAAAATAAAGGCCTGTTTTGTGACATTTTCAAAGTGGCTGTCAATTGTGTTAATAAAATGAGTATTTTTGGTGACTAACAGTTTATTTTTCACCAAGGATAAATAGAATGATTAACCTTTCCAATTATTTTGGAGCGAAATTAAGTGGCTTACTGGGTTACAAGATATTTCAAGATAAGCTATGAGTCGTTTATGTGGCTGACAACACTGGTGGCCTACAAAACCAACCAGTCTCAAAATGTTGCTCTTTTATCTGTTTTGAGATAATATGATACCTCTAGTTACCGATTCAAGCCATTTTTCAAACAAACCATTTCCTCCTTTGAGGTGGCTGACAAAACACTTATTTTGGACATATTTGGACCTGGAGCCACACATTTTACTCATTTTACCATTTTTTACATCAAAATATGTTCTTTGTGTAAATACCGATCATCATATAAAATTTCAACGTTATATTTGAAATATTTCCCAAGTTATTCAAGAAATACTATATTTCTTTCAATTTTTGAGTTCACTAAATGTCACACTATTTTTGAACATGATCATCTTTCAGATTCAGTATGTGAATAGAGCAGTAAAAAATACAACTTTTCCATTTTTCCTTTTTTTCGCAAAAGCTCTAGGACTGAAAATAAAGGGATAATGATGATTGAATACTATCCACCGATGATCCGCAGCACTATTGTAAAGCTAGAATCGCTTTGTGTACTCTTCGCTTGAGAACAGTCAAGAACAAGTGCAAATTAGGATACCTTCGGCCAATCTCTCCAACTAGGAGAGTTGTATCCTAATTTGGAGATTTAGGTATCATAGATGGGAGAGTAGACACTTTGACCTGAATTTTTGAGGTTACTGCTTCGATCTGCGTTTGGAAAACTTAAAAACAAACCTTTTCTTCATCAAAATTTGCACCACTGACCCAAAATTTCAAGTAATTTCTCTGGTGGGCTCCTCAAAAATTAACATCCTTAATAATCTGTTGTTCAGAGCATAAAATTTTGCGAACACGAGCTAAAGATTGGTTGTTGTTTTTACGGAACGACTCGCTACGGTCCAATCTTCGCGCAAAAAAAGCGTTACGAAGGCTTAGCACATTTGTGCTAGCACATTTGAGTGGTTTTGGGCTATAGTTTTGCATTCCGCTAGCCAAACTCGATGAAATTCAGTACACAATCTCATTTGCTTATTATTTACATCTTGGAAGTTGTAAGACAGTTAGGAACATTTGGCCAGTTCATGTACGCATCCGCAATCAAAAAAGAATCATAACATCATTCATTAAAAAATGGCAGTCGTGTCTTTTCGCACTTTTTTTAGCTTAGACGATGTAGCAAACATAGTAAGTATAAGCACACTGTGGTTTTAATTAGCTGAAACTTTTTTTTGCGTCAGAAAGACTTTTTCAAACTTTCAGCAATGATTGACCAAACTGTTACAATGAAAATTATCCAGCGCATTTTTTATCTTCTTACTTTCTTCATTTTCAATGAAGCACTTTACTAAAGGCAAGCACATAAGATATGCTTATAATTGATGATATTCATTGAAACACCAGGGGGGGTACAGACACAGGGTACTGACCCATAGCCAGGAAGTGGTGTCTATTTTTGCATTTCAAAAAAGTTAGTACCCGGTACTACTTTGGGGGTGGGGGTGTGTATTTTTCACTCTTCAAGCAAGTACAGGATACTATTTGCGTACTTTTTCACAGAATCTTGCTGTTTTTCAATAAAAAAAGTAGTTTGTTGCAATATTTTGACTTGTTTTCAAATATTAATTTTTTTGATTTGAAATTTTTTTAATCAACAATTTTTTTTTACTCTTTTGAGAAATATTTTGATTTTTTTAAAGACAAAACTTCCAAAATGGTCAAGAAGTGTGTGATGAAAATCAAAGGACAAAAGCTTCTGACTCCATCATTGATAGTTTGCTTGAATTATCTGTCAATTTTCAGACTGAAAAACTAACAATAGTACCCCTCTCTTGGTTCTTGGTTTAATCTGTAAAATTTAAGATTTTAGGGGTGGTGTCCCTATTTTTTACAGCAAAAATGAAGTAGTATCCGCTACTAAATATGGGTGAGTGGTACTAAACAAAATTTCAGTAAAAAATCAAGTTGGTAAGTACCCTATGGGTTAGTACCCTGCCTCTGTACCCCCCCCCCTGGAAACACGCTTTGTTGTGCACTGCGGTGGTGCATGACGTAACTTGAGCTACAACTAACTTGCCTTTTGTTGGAAGATCATATTGGGCGTTTTGGCGTTACCACCCTCGAAGCAAGCGCCTTTGTCTTTCTGCAACTTCCAAAGGAGCGCCATAATCTTGGAAGATAATTTGTTTTGATCTCCGGCTTTGGGAAGTAGCAATGTTTTTGGTTGTTTTTTTATGGAAAATGGTAAGAAACTTAAGTTTACAAGTGTCATTTAGTTTTTGCTGGCTTAAAGAATGGTAGGATACTGGATGGTTTCCCTAACTGTAAGATGGCGCGGATGTCTCTGGTTGGTGAAAAATAATACAGGTATTTTGGTTGGTTTTTAGTATCTTAATTAGGATTTTGGATACTTTTTTGTATCCAATTTAAGATACTCTCCTAAGTAGGAGAGATCGCTGAAGGTATCCTAATTTGCACTTGTTCTTGACTGGATAAGATGATTGACAGATTAAAGTTTTCACCCGCGCGAGGGCTCGCAGGCGTTCTGCAGGCGTTCTTGGCTAATCCTCACACCACTCTAAAAATGGTAGACTTAGCTGTGACAGATCATTTTAATGAAAGTTGTAGGAATGTTTACAATATTCTTGACAGAAAACCCTTTGTTTTATTGTCAATGGTGACAGTGGCATTATTAATTTTGTTAGATCAGACATATTGATGTTTGTAAGTGCACTTTATAGTTTTGATTCCAGTCTGGTTCTCATGTTGTTAGATGCTGTTTTAGAGCTTTAGAGCTAGCCTGACTGACAATTTTTGCACGTATATTAACCGTCAACTGCTCTAACTTTGGACTGTCTGACAAAACATGAAACGGTTAATTCCGCCACTATTTCACCAAACCTCCAAAGTAATTTGATTTGAGTTAATGAAAGGCGTACCGTGAAGTCGGGTAACTTGCATCAGTGGAGGCTAACATGCATAGCCCTCAAATGACTGACCAATCAAAGCAGCAAAATTTCAAAACAAATGAACTACCCAGCTCCAGTCGCAGCTCTACTCTACCATTTTTGTTTTGATTTAACTTTGTATTTTAATGACCAGACAGGTCATTAATGTTAGCCTCCACTGATGATGCAAGTTCCCCGACTTCACCACGGTATAATTATAAAAAAATACACAATTTTTCTTTCGCACCAAATAGGCTTTTAAAATCGAAATATGGAAAAAATACATAGCGGAACACACGCAAACGCCTGTAACAGATAGTGTTAAAAGGAAAAGGTCTTTCCTAGAAAATCGGATCTGTTTCGCCATTTTTCAAAAAAAACTCTCTCCTGGAATAATGGAAAAGGGGAACAGATATTTCGGGGAAATAGGCTTGTTGGCTGCTTCAGTATATAGATGAGATTTTTGCTCACACTATTTTATAAAAGTTGATGCTTGTGGATCTTTGTTGACCAGCACTATTATTTATATGTACTAGTTATATATAAGCCTTTTATGGTAGGCTAAACACAAGTGAAAAATATCTTTTTTAAACAAACTAAAGAAATAAACTGAAGCAATTAAAATACATACCTTGATAAATATGACGAACCCAAGGCAGTACTTTTTTCAAAACAGCAAACTTTGAGCCATTGTTTGCATGATTAAGTTTCGTCAGCCATCAGTTTGGCAGCCATGATCTCCAACTTCTTCCATTTTGACTTTTGTTTTGATCGTGCCAGTGTTTGTTCGGGCAAAGTTCACTCCACTTATGACCTTTAACTAAAATGTTCGCTGGGAAATCCCCAGTGTCTAGATGTTGTACACTTTTCAGCCAAAGCACGCTAAGTGTCACTTTTGACGGGTCAGCGCCCCCGCCCCCTTACATGCACCCTCGCCTTGTCTGCGTAGTTGTTTACAATATACGTCATTCTTGAGGCCCGTCTTGGGGATATGCATAAGTCAAGATTACGTCTTTTTCCCCTATCGGAAACACCAGAAAACACTGGAATTCGACCCCTGAATGTTACTAAAAATAGCAACACAGAGGTCGAATTCCGGTATTTTCGGGGGTTTCCGATATGAAAAATGGCGTAATCTTTATGGAAGCCCAAATGCAGACTACGTGAGTTGTTTTTAATAAAAGCATATACTTGAAAAAAAAACTTTATCTCATTTCACTGAAGATTGGTGCCTGTGCACCATGAAACTCTGAGTTTGAAACAAAGATATTGAGTCAACTCTTTATTATAGAATAATAAGTAGATATTCAATGGGTAAAAGTTGGTTATTGAGATTTATTAACCCGAGGTGATGTAATATTCAACGAGGCGAAGCCGAGTTGAATATACATCACCCACGCGTTCACCATCACCGGTGCTTCGGTACTTACGATGCCTGGGGGCCACTTATAGCTTTTTGATAGAGTGGATGGGCGCTGATAAGTGGCCCCGTGTAATTTGGCAGGCTCCATCTTTTGGCTTTACTTACTTGAGGTGGTAGCAAACTCGTACCTTAGTCTGGTTTCACAATCTTGTCTGTGAAATGTTTGTTTGGAATATATGTGGTTTCCAGTTTCCAGTTATGGAGTTCGTTTCTCAGTATTGGTCAGAAATACGAGAACAATAAGATCAGGAAAGAATGAGCATTGGTTGGTTAGTCATCTAAACCTAAGTAAAAGCCCTAAACCCGCAAACCTAGGTTTTAAAGCTTAAACCTAGGTTTACGAGGTTCATTGTTTATTTTTGTGCATTTGGGCTTCCATAAATCTTGACCTACACAAGATACGGAACGGGCGTGAACCGGACATCTCTTTTGCTGCTGAGAGGCTGAACCCTTTTTCTTTTAATTTGATATATAAATTAAATTATTAAATTACTAAGTGACCCACCCTGAAAGAGGAGCATTCTTCAGCCAGAATAAGATTAAGTTTTCAAGTATGAAACGTGATGCGTGCATAAAAACATTAAATTCGTCTTCGGACACCCATTAGCATTAAAATCGATCGACTTATGTTAACTCCTCCTGTTTCTTAGAAAAGTCCCAATTCTTTTCTGCGATTTCGTTCTTAGAAAAAGAGGAGAAACCGAAGACCGTTATTAAATCACAACTGCTGCTTTGTTGTCATCGCAACCAATTTATTTTTTAAATGACGATGAGAGATATAAATGAGAATCTCGTGTAATAAAACACAAGAAGGGGGCGAGAAAGTAAAGTTTGTTTTGATATGAAAATTCTTGTCTCGTGTGTTATTTGTGATTATTATAAATGTTTGGTTTGATATGTTCAGCTAGATGTTTGGACGAAGTGAGCATATTTTCATCTAAGACGAATAAAAAGATCGAAGAAAGTAAGTTGTGCAAAAGTGCTGTCAACCCGAAGCAAATTCTCTTGAGAAATGGAAACATGGAATTCAACATGCTACGACATTGATATGAAAGACGGGGGAAGACGGCGATATTGCAATGTGACGGACCTATGGCAACCGACCATCACAAAGACTGACGGATATGTTGTAGCTATATGTATCTTTATCTTTGCTGTTGTTGTAACTATCGGTAAGTAAAGCCTTTTCCAAATAATGGCAGTCCATGCAATTCATAATTTATAATACATAATTATCTTGGTTTAAAATCAATATCGTATTCCGAAGCACTTGTGTACCAGGGGGGGTAGTAAAATCTCAGACATAATGATGTTTACTACGGTGGTGATGTGACGAAAAATCGAAAAAAAAATTTACTACCCAGGGTAGTTAAATACTAAAATGGGTGGTATCTATGTGTTAAATGTTGAAAATATTTTACTACCTGGGTAGTTAAAACTGGTAAAATTAGCAAATTTAAGCTATTTTTGTAATTCTTTTAATTTTTTGGATGACTTTTCTGAAAAAATCTGAAAATTTTTATAATTTGAAAAAATTTTCTGTTGGAATGTTGTTTGCTGCAAACAAAAAATTCTCGAAATTTTTTGTCAATGTAAAAAAGACAAAAGGGCAAAACATTAATTTTTGCAAAAATGTGTCACAGAAATAATCATTTTTTAGCTTTTTTTGCAAAATCAGTCCGAAAAGCAACCAAAAAATAGGTGGTCTCCATGACAAATTGTCCCAAAAACTTTTACTACCAGGGTAGTAAAATAACTCTTCCAAGAGTCTGGGTGGTGGTATGTAAAAATTCGTAAAAATCCTTTTACTACTCATATATGTCTGAGATTTTACTACCGACCCCCCTGTGTGTACCACTTTTTGATTCTACTACTGATGATTGTTGGTTCGTGAGAGCGCTGTCTGTCTGAACCATAAAAAACGATCTAAGGGACTGAGTTCGAGTTTATTCCTCAAAACCTCTGAAATGAAGATGAAAAATTAAGCTTATTGTATTTTTAAGAAAGAAAATCTCTCTTCAAAGATTGTATTCAAAGTAGTTTAAAGTTTTTAGATAAATTCAAAGGTCTAACTTCAAAAGGCCTCTAAAATAGACTAAAAAGAGCAAAAATGTTTCTACCTATCTTTTTTTCGAAATTTTCGAAAGCAACATTTAAAGTATATTGTCCATATTTGTCCTTCTTGAGCAATGCCTGGAAAGCCCTACTAAATGAAAGGATCCAGGTATCCTCAAGCTCCAGTGAGTTATATGTGAAAGACTTAAGTTAAGACATTTTACATCTGTACTTTTCAATAGTGCTAGGATGTCACCTAATCAAGGTAATTAAGAAAAGTTCAAAGAAGCTGAAATTTCCTGATAAAGTTTATGAGCGAGAACATATAAATGCACATTCATTCATTCATTCATTCATTTTAGTATCTTTGCGCCGCATGAAATTTCTGAAAGATTTGTGCTGTGTGTTTGGTCGTGACGTAGGATGTTGCACGCTCAGCTCGTTCGTCTTTGCAGTAATTGCTGGTGCAGTGTGGAAGATTGCTGACGTCATCATTGATTGTTTCACATTTTATCGATTGGGAAGTGGAAGTAAGTCAAAAGACTGTTTGCATTGATCAATTTTTATGGATAAATTTGATATCGAAAAACTGAGATATCAATACTTGACACCATTGTCTCAAAGCTCCGGTGAAACATTTCCTGACGGTAGTAGTGGAAATCCGAAATCCCAATGGGTAAAAAAACTTTTGCAAGCTCAAAAATTCCAGTAAGGATGGTTTCAGGGGGCCATTTCTTCTATTGATTTTGGGTAAAAAATCAATAAAAAGTCAACTTCTCAGTGGGCGGCTGAAATTGTAAGGGTCCCACAGGGTCTGTGACACGAGAGCGATACATGATTTTGGATCTCTGATGTATTTTGCGACTTACTCGTCATGTCTTTTACAATTCTATTTTCAGGTTTGATCGATGGTTTGATCTACCGTAATGGAGACGTGTTGAACAGTATCGTTGCATTCACAGTGGTGGGAGTAGTGGGAATGATCTTGCGTTTCCGATTGGTGCATCTCAAGGCGGATGACATTCAAAATAAACAAGACGTTCAGACGGTCAAGTTGTTGTTGGTCCTCATATCCTTTTGTTTGGAAGATTCAGTTCAAATGTTTCTCGAGTATTTCTGGATCCAAATACGTCACCATCAACATACCGACATATCTTGTCATCAAAGATACAATTATCGCCATCCTTTCTCTCTTCTCATTGGTCAGTTCCATTCTCCTATTACGTCACCAATCATCACGACGCGCCTTCATTTTCTTCGCCTTTGGCGTGATCATCAACATTGCGGAGTTTTTACGCATCTCTGCCGTCATCAAACAATATCGCAGGGGATCTTTCGAGCATGATTGTTTGACAGTGAGAGATGGAAGGTTGTGGCAAACACCCTTCAATGGACAATGTCTGACGTCCACCGATAAATGGATCGTCGCGTTGACTTTCCTTCCTTTTGCTGCTTATCCTTTCTTAGTGGAAGCCTTCAAAAGTGATATTCAATTGCTCTTCTCGAAAACCAAATGCTCTTCCAATGAACTTTTAGTCGAAAGTTGAAACGCCTTATACGACCGATAGACCAAATAGATATCGAAATCACCGAGTGAAATTATTACTTATGTAACAATAAGTCATCTTCGAAAGAACTTGAAACTTAATTTTTAACTCAAGTGATAATCGGGTGATCCAATTCATTTTTTTATAAGTGAGTAATAATACATTTTATGTTTATGTACATATAAAAACTAAAGATAACTAAAAATATCATCATGTATATATTAATTCAAAAAATGCCTTTTTCTTGATAAACTGTCTTTCTTTGCTTTGGAAATCTAGAAAAGATGTCTACCTTAGGTACGATAGCTACAAAATCCCTGTCTCATTGCCCCGATGGAGATTTTCCCATAGAACCGATCGGCAGGACCAGTTTCACATATTCCATTGAACGAGGATGAATGGGCCATTCCATTTTATAACCATAGAGGAGAGTGGACGAACATTTCCAGGGGGTAATCCGAGAAGAATTTCCAGGGGGTCTAAAGAATAGTTGTTTTTTGTATTTTTCCAGAGGGTAAAAAGTTGTTTTTAAAATTCCAGGGGGTATAGGATTTCAGTTCGTCCATCCTCTCTTTAAGAAATTGAAAGAATTTTTTCCAACGGTCTTTTTTCAAATCTGCCATTTTCCAGGGAGTATCTGCACATTTTCAAGAATCTTTTTTTGCCTTGAAAAGGTTCACCCACCCCCGTGTATGAAAATTTTATGGAACAGCCCATATGTTGGAAAGCATTAGTTGAAACATCAAAACTCTATGTACATAAAATATAGTGTATATAAAACATATCTTAAAACATAAAATTTCACTTTTTCTTAAAAAGTCCCAATCTGAATAATTCGTATTCAGGAAAATACCATTTTTCGAATGTAGATTTTCAGAAGAAAAACCAAACATTAATTGTTCATACTGACATTTACTGACGTCTAGGACGACAATCTTCAGTGAAGTAAATGTCTTGTAGACATTGATCTAATGTTTCTTTATCTTGTATTATGAAAACAGTCGGTTTGTTCAAGACAGCTTATCTGCTTTGCACAATCGATCAAATTTATTCACGTTCTGAAGACGGCATGCTGAAGAAGTTCAGCCGAAGACGGTCGATTGGCTTCTTTCAATTCCAAACAACGAAGCGTCAAATCTCGCATACCAGGTCCCAGGGAGGATGGAATGTGTGGTCCCGTCGTTGAGCTTGCAATCTGAAATTTACAAAAATATAATTAAATTACATCAAAAATCATAAAGCCCGGGGGTGGTCTTGGTTGACCGTGACAAGTAGTTAGTATATGTGAGTTTTAATTTTATTTTATCATTATATGGTCTCTCTGGACTTCGAAACTGTTTTTGCAAAGCTGGGGAAATATTCTATAGAGCCTTGATGGGGGTAAGGTCATTTTGACCTACAGATCCTTCGAAAGTCCATTTTTTAAGTTTCTTATCGACAAAAACTGATTGTACCATCTCACAGAGCTTGATGAGTAGATATTCAAAATGGGGTAATTTGTCTCTTCTGGTCGACCAAAGCCGTCAGAAATGGATGATACGTCAAAAAATGCAAATTTTCATGCTGACGTCAGCATTTCTGAAAAACTTTTGAAGAAAAAATTACTTTTAGGCAGTTGTGTCTCGAAGAGGTAGATCTTGAGATATTCGAGTTTAAGTTTTACTTTTCAAGGTCTCCCTTTAATGCTTCATAGAAAATTTTCCCCAGCTTTGCCAACTTGGAGAAAAAAAATAATTTCGCTATCGGAATAACATGAAACATTGTAGAAATTTTCGATATTCCCCCCAGGAACGAATTTCGAGTTTGTGGTTCAGGATTTGATAAAACGTGTTGATTGTATATTTGTAGTATGGGCCATTCAAAAAGTACGTACGCTCTGAGGGGGGAGGGAGGGTTCCTTCGAAAAGCGTACGAAAACGTACGTGGGGGGTAAATCAAGAAATGTACGTACGCTTTGCAATTTTTTTTCAAGCTATTTTTTCTAACTTTCTATTTGAAAAATCAAAATATAAAAAACCTTGAACCCATCTTACTTGGGTTAGCTATATATCAACCTATGATAATCTTTAAGTTTCTTTAACTATGACTTTGTCTTAAAAACTTTATATCATTAGAATCAAGAGCAAACTTGCATCAGTCAATTTCTGTTTTAATCTAAATTTTTCTCCTAGAGGGGGGGGGGGGGTAATCGGAAAAGCGTACGTACGCAGAAAAGGGGTACTCTCAAAGCGTACGCGAGCGTACAAGGGGGAGGGGTTGAATTTTGCTTACTTTTGAGCGTACATACCTTTTGAATGGTCCCTAACATAAATGCAAAATGGTTTGGAAATACCTTGAACATGAGAGCGAGATGATTATCGACATGTTGTGAGCCCCATGGAGGATAACCGCTGGCCATTTCAATGATACAACATCCGATACTCCACACGTCACACTTTCGTCCATAATGCTCGCCACGCAATACCTACATACAGAAGAGATATCGAAAAATTAGGAAAAACCTAATTTTGACAACCCAAATTCGGCTAATGGTCTCCCCCGGTTTACCCCAATTTCGGTTAACCTACAACGCTAGTACTAACACTAAGTGATTCATATATCACATCAGTGGATCCATATGATATGTGGTAATTTTGATCAAAAGGTTAATCGAAGGATTTCCATGTAAAAGAGCTCCCATGTCCCAATAGCTGAAAAGATTATCAACATAACTTAATTCTAATCGACAATGGTTATGACAATGTTTAAACTTAAATTGAAACTAAATTTTACCTCAGGTGACATGAAGGGAATGGTTCCCAGTAACTGTCCACAAAATTCTTTGGTTCCTGTCCCATGGGCCATCAAACGAGCAGCCGTGCCGAAGTCACTCAACTTGACGATCTGTCCAGTGCTATCCACCAGAAGGTTTGCGCCTTTCAGATCACGATGTAGTGTGTGGTGTTGATGAAGATAGGTGACCGCTTGCAAGATTTGTTGCGTGTAACTCTTCGTCACACTTTCACGGAACGCACCAAACTTCCCCAACAAACTAGAGATGGACCCACCTGTTAATAAAAAAATCATAGTTTCCTTAAAGATCAAAATGCCAATCAATGTGAGAGTATGAATATCCAAAAGTCAGTCTACTTGCAGAGTAGGATTATTAAGAAAAGAAAACCGCTGGAATTTCAGGAGGAAAGTTTTGTAACGGTCTAAACCATATTATCT
The DNA here is from genome assembly GCF_902728285.1 of Clytia hemisphaerica. Lineage (NCBI taxonomy): Eukaryota > Metazoa > Cnidaria > Hydrozoa > Leptothecata > Clytiidae > Clytia > Clytia hemisphaerica. The sequence continues at coordinate 866,677 of NW_027103598.1, forward strand.
TACCAGGCATAAGTTCCATGAAGAGATTATAATGAGCTTCATGTTGGGTGGCACCAAGGCAAGAGACAATATTGGGGTGTTTGATGCGATGGAGGAGAGCGATTTCTTCAAGTACGATTTGATGGACTTTCTCCTGCTCCTCCTCTGTGTTACGCACGAACGAAATCTGTGTAAGGGAAAATACATTCTTCAGATTTCAAAGATTTACTTTTATATGCCGATGGAACTAAGCATCATTTTAATAAATAAAAGTTTTCATCCGCAATCTATTCGAGTGGTAAAATATTCATTGATATAGAACGATTAGAAAAAGTTGTCAGAAAAAGAGTCAGTACCTGTTTGACAGCCATAATGCGACCACTTTTGAAATCCATAGCTTCATAACACGAGGAGAAAGCACCCGTACCAACAAGACCACCTTTCTTCCAATGAATTTCCTCCAAATACACGTTTCGTGGTTTGCACACTTCTCCATCTTTTGATTTCTTATCCCCCTTTATTCAAAGATAACGTTGATAAGTATTACCAAATGCAATTTCAAAACTACAGAATGTGAAGCTAACTAGGTAGTTATGGAATGATACGAATATGATAACAGTGTTAGATTTTAATAAATGAAGAGGAAGGAAACATACATCAGGCTGAATGTGTACGATGGTCAAATCATCCGTTGGTATCAACTGCTCAGGAATCACATTCTCAGGACGACGTTGTGAGCGGTCTAATGCAATCGCTATGGCGGCCGCCTCTTCGTCTTCTACCGCACGCACACACTTCAAGTGAGGATCGTATGATGAAGTGGGCGGGCTGAGATGAGGAGGGTGCACTTCAGGGGTGGAAGGAGAAGCTATAGGCGACGTTGAAACATCTTGCAGTCTTGCTGAAGTGGGCGTCTGGTGTTGTAATGACACTTCTTCTGAGGAATGTTGCTCCTCTTCTAAACAGAGAGATCAAGTTACAGAAACTTCAGTTTTTTCATACGAAATATTTGGTCTTTTGATCGTCAGTATGAAAAAATGTTTCAACTCATCAGTTGGTTTAGCTCACAAATAATGGGGACAGTAAGAAAACCACTGTACATCGACGAACCTTCAACCACACTAGTCGCATTTTGTTCGTTTCTTTCTTCGCCATGTTCACCAAGAATGTTGAGGATGTCAGCTTGTTCGCGTTGTGATTCGTTAGAAAGGTGTCGATGTAACGTGCTCTGATGGTTGGATGTCAATCCGTACACTATCTGCTTGATGGAAGGGTACAGCACAGAATCTTGTGATGAGATGGCTATGCATTTGATCATCAGGAATAAAGCATGTCTGTGAACCTGTGAACAAAGAAAACATTGAATATTCTTGGTATTAAAAATCTGTTTGAAAGGATGAATATCAATGAATAACAATGAACATCATTCAAGAAAGAAGTCACAAACCTTTTGATGAGGGCAAGACAAAGCTCTGGCTGAAAACCTGGCCAACAGCAAGATGCGTTCACATGTCTTCGAAGTAAACTTGGTGTCACTATGAACGTTCTCTGCTAACGAGTTCAGAAATTCACGAAGGTCAACGTCAGAGTTTGGTGAGACAGGGAGGGAAGAAGCCATGTTGATTCGATTCTCTGAGGCTAACAAAAGTTGACTGTGGTGCTCATCGAACAGACGACGAACGAAAGACAACCTTCCCAACCACCACTGCCATTGTGTTTGATCTTCTTCTTGGTTCAAACAGGAGGCGATGAGGTCCATGTGTTGTTGTGTGTTGTTGATGGTGCTGTTGGAAGGATTCTGTATGCTCGCCGTTTCTCCGCTCACAAACTCCATCAAAATCTTCATCGACAAAATGGTTACTCGTCTGAACGGAAAAAAGGAGACAGTAGTCTGTAGTCGTGACCCCAAAGTTAAGTGTCACATTTTAAAAGTAGATAGAGTTCGCTATAATGAACATCCTCCCAATAATAGCCTCTTTTGTACTTTAGTTAAAATACTTCCAAGTTGATTACAAATTGAAAACAATGTCTTCTAAAGCAAACGCAAGAGATGCAAGGTACCTGTTGGAATCGGAGCATTTAATGAGTATTTTCTCGATGACAGGTTTGATGGTCAAATGTAGAGTGTTCAGTTCTTCTTGTGTCTGATATCGAACGTTCGTCACAATCGCACGGAATGCACGCTTCGTAAAAGAAAAAGAAAGGTTGGGTAATAAAGGTTTCATGACATAGAGATCAGAGTGTTCTCGAAAATTAGAACATAGATATGAATAATTTGCGTGAGTAAGTTTTGATAAGTTTTGAAAGGTAGACTAACTGGAAACTAAAGAACATATCCCTCACTCGGACAGATGACTAAATATCTTGTCAGTCAGTTTGAGTTGACGCCAGGTTTAGTCTACTACACTGAATCTGACGGGTTTTTTAGCTTTAAATGCTTTAAATGACCATAATCCTTGTACGATCGAGTAAAAGCTATATTGAAGTATACTTTATTGCTTAGAATTCCACGTTCTATCAGATGGTATCAATAATTGTTGTATAAGTCCTAACGAATAGCCCCTTAATTTTGAGAGTACGATGATAAAAAGCAAATACGATTACTTACCAACGCCGCAACATAAACATTATAAACAGGGTCGGAGACGATGTAAGCTAGCACAGCGGTACAGACGGACAACAACTCCCATTTCGTTTCTCGATACGAAACGGTGGTCCTCTTCTCGCTCAACACTTTGACAGCTTTTCTACTGATAAAGCGCAACCCGCATTCGCGATGCTTCCAATCTTTGGAAAACAAACAAGCCACTGGGTCGTTTCCAAACACCTGAAAACCGCACAAAAATAACATAACGTCACTTGATGCAAAAAATACCTAACTAGGTGCTGCTTAAAAGAATTTCAAATGATTTTCTTGCTTTAAACTTTTTAAACGAGTAGAGCTTTAAGTCTAACCTGGACCCATGATTGCGTCATTTCTTGATATTGCTCAGGGACAACCTCACCACGAGGTAAACCGTGGTCATCTTGTTGAATATCTACTTGTTCGGTTGGTGTGCCACTGGAAGATGAAGTCACACATGTTACACAGGAAAACTTTCACTTAAAATTAGTGTGATAAACTGGCTAGTGGACTAACCAGAAAAATACGAAAATCAGTTAACGAAGCAGTTTTCGAAGTTTCAACGTGAAAGGAATTTACTTTGAATACTGTAACTAAAAGCATTTCCCACCCTGGTATTCAAGTCAAGAACAAAACTAAATACAAATCAAGACTCTTGATTTGACTCTATAAAATAGTAAAAAACGACAAAAAAACAGCCTTTTGTTGATCAACCAGCAATAAACTTTGTTTGATATCTTTTGATTGAATGAATATTTTTGAAAAATTTTTTCCCAGTGAAGATGATCTAAGATTGAAGAGTCACTCCTGTGAAAATGGTAATTATACCGTACATTTCTATAAGAAGTTGATTTTTTTCTTCTTCATTTTTCATTTTCATTTTCATTTTTTTTCTCAAAATTTCTACTTGATAATATTTCACTCACGAATATCTTTTTAACGAGCACAAAATCGCAACTTGATTCGAATTCTATCAAAAGTTACAGCCATTTTTTTCTCCAGCTGCAAATTATTTTGAGACAGACTTTAGGTATAAACTATGGACAATCTGGAGCAGCCCAATCTAAGCTAAGTACAATCAAGGGAAAACTTTGGATAGAGTTTTCTTAATCAAGTACAATTCGACAGTACATTTGAATTCATCCCTGATATCCAGGGATTTTTGCTCCCGATGTGTACTTTGTTTTGTTCTTGATTTGTCCAAAGGATAACCAAGGATTGTCCTTCGTTTGAATACCAGGGTACCCAATTTTCAACTTAATATCCTTCTAGAAGTGGGTCTTTTCAAAGAAATCGGTGGATGTTTTTGGAAAACATTCAACTGTTTCAGAAACTTGCTTGAAACAGAGAGCCTTTTTGTCTTGAGTTGGGTCAGCAGATCCAGAAGAAAGCCATCTCATTTCGAATAGCCGAAAACTTTGAATATGCGGAATAACCAGGACTGTGCTATACCTTCTGGTCATTTTGAAAGGGGACGAAGATCTTCTGGATTGCCAAATAGTTCGGCACAGTGGACAATTCAACGCTTCTTTTCGTCGTCGACACTCTTCCGCCCCTGAAACATGAATAATCAATTTTATTTTTGTTTTCTAAACAAATTTCAACAAGTGAAAACATCCATCTAATCATTTACCAAAAACCTTCAGAAACAGGAAAACGTTCCAAGAAACACTGAATAGGCTGACACAACACTTACAGACTGCCATGCAATGGTGATGCAAACGATTCTGACATCCTTCTTTACATAAAGTCATACTTTCACCCTCCACAAGATCACTCAAGCAGATGGGGCACACTTCTTCCTCCTCTTTTACTGTGTGGTGCCCGTGAGTGGTGTGACCTGCTGCATGCAGAGGATCAGGTAGTGGACTGATGGAGGTAGATGTCTTATCTTTGACAGCAAGTGTTGAGGGGCGCACCTTCTGTTTGGTTAACAGCGCTAGACGTTTGTGGTATTTACGGAATAAGCTTTCCACCTAAAAGGTTGCAAGGAAGATTCTGTAAGACAAAATACTTTTTAAGATGTTGTTCTGCAGTTAGGTTTCTTCCACGTGTAGTTGGGTTTTGGTGTTCAAATGAGGGATAAACTTACTTCGAAATTTTTGAGCTCTCTATTCCAGAGTAAAGGGTCAGTTTCTTTGACTTTGAAGACGCGCAACATGACGAACAAAATGTGAATGCAAAACGGATCCTTGCCACATGTGCATGTCTGTTAACGAAAAGATGATGGCGGTAAATGACGAAGGAATCAACAAGTTATCATCAAACATGGAGCTAATGAAAAAGTCAACATAACTTAACATTAAGAGGAGGTCCGATAGATGGCTTTAACAGTTTAAGTGAAGGACTGGTTGAAGAGATGAAATCCAGGTGGATACCCAGCAAAATTTATGGATGAGAGCGGTTTTTACGACACTGTAATTATTGTCTTTGTTTTATCAAAAGATAATGAATATGTCATAAACGTCTGCACTCCTCATAAATTTTGCAGGGTATCTCGCTACGCCTATGCAGGTGGATACCCAGCAAAAAAGTTTTCGTCTAGAAAATCAACGTAGAAATCATTAGAAAATCCATGGGTAATAACATATCAAAAAAGAATATCTCCCTGATATTGATAAATGGGGGTGTCCCCTTTTTGCAGACCCGGTAGGATTTTTTCAACTGGTATTTTGAATTCCATTGTTTTCAAGCCAGACCAGAGAATTTGAAAATTTAGTAAGGATGGAAAAGATTCAAGACTGATTTCAATGAAGATTTTTGTTTATTTGATTATTTTCAGCGGGAACAAAAATTGGAGTATAATTTTCCGTTGCGGACGATATTTTAACAAATTTTTCCAGTGAGGCAGGGGGAGTCTGTGGGAAGGGGGTGTATACATAAAGATCAATGAAAAAGTTCAGCTAGAAGGAAATTTTAAGTCATAATACCTGGGGACCAACGATGACTTTGTATTTATGGTCAGGCGAATCTCCACCAATGAGAAAGGAGTTGGGACCTGGCTGTTGTAAGAGGTACAATCGAGCTTTCTGCACTTTCGGAACTTGCTTCTTGACGCGATTCATATCGGCTTCGAGTTGAGGGTCGATGATGGGCGATTGTGCTCGTTTGTGAACAACTCGTGGCGAGGGTGAACGTCGGCGCCCTCCACCCTTCTCCACCTGCAATGATGACGAGAAAGTATTGTTACATTTTTTTTTTTTTTTTTTTTTTTTTTTTTTTTTTTTTTTTTTTATTTTCCGATTTATTTAACGTTGGTGTTACATAGTTATAATTAAATACTAATTTATACCAACTATTGACAAAAATGATTATATGAAAAGATAATTTCTATAAAACTATATAATAAAGTGAAACTATAAATTTTTAGGTACATATTTTACAAAGGCAAATATTTGTTAGGTTTATTTCATTAAGTGAGGATTTAAATGAACCGATGGAAGGCTTAAGCTTAGTATTTTCGGGAATTTGATTCCAAAGTAAGCTTCCACGAAATAAAAAGGATTGTGTTCCGAAACGATGGGAGGTAGCCTTGGGTATTGACATCAAGACTTTGTTTCGCAAATCAAACTTAATTGTTTTTGATTTATAGACCTGCTGCATGAATTCAGGATTTAATTTTTTCTCAGATTTGAAAACCTCACAAAGTAAGAAGCGAAGATGAATTTCATGGACCGTTTTACACTTGGCGCTCTGTAACAGAGATTCATAGTCTTCTTGGAAATCACAAAGTAATATTCTCAGAGCCCGCTTGTGGACTTTAGTGATTTCCTCATATGTAGTCTTGTTGCAGAACATCCAAATGATCGGCGCGTAATTAAATATAGACATAACATAAGCATTAAAAAATTAATCTCCGTTGGTTCAAATGTAAGAAGGTTTCGAATTCTGTTTAAGCTCCAAATTCTCTTTTTAGTCTTAGAGCAAAGAGAATTGATATGAGTGCTAAATGATAGATTATTGTCGATGGTGATGCCTAGGAGCTCAACAGAATCCGTTGATGATATTTTTACATGTCCAACCGAAAGTTCTACAATAACATTTTTATTATTTCCTAATACCAACATTTGAAATTTTCCAGGGTTTGCTTCAAGGTAGTTTTTTTGAGAACCAATCTAGAATAATTTCTAAGTCAAACTCAAGATTTAAGATGACCTCTGCAAGAGTTTCAGCACAAGAATGCAATGTATTATCATCTGCAAAATTGCAAATGCTGGTTTTGACTATGAAAAAGAATAAGTCATTCAAAAAAATGTTAAATAAAAGGGGTCCGAGTATAGAGCCCTGTGGAACACCAAGATGTATTTCCAACCATTCACTATATTCAGAGCCGATTTTTGTTCTCTGATAGCGATTACTCAGATAGCATTTGAGAAGTTCAAGACTTTTAGCATCGAGTCCATAAGCTTTGAGTTTAGCTAATAAAAGTTTGTGGTCTATGCAATCTAAAGCTTTAGATAAGTCCATTAAAACTGAATTAAAATTTCATCATCATCGTCATCAATTAAAATTACAGAATTAAGTTACAGCTTTTTATCCCACTATCGCTCACTGTGTCACAGGAAACCTTTCAATATGGATGAACGAGAATATGTTTTTCTAAGTTTTTAAATTGACTATATCTAGAGACTACTAGTAACCTTATTGTGGAAAAAGAAACGTTTAATAACATTCAGTCAGAAAAAATATACCCTTATCATGATGCACTAAATACTTCCAACTAGACTGAGCAATTACAATTATAACATGTTACAACATCAACTACTTGAAAAAGATTTCTGTCCTCCAAACAACCACAGAGAAAAAACTTTCAACAGAAAGATAAGAAGCTCACTACATATTTACAAAATTCACACTGTTTTTGCTAATAACATTGGCTTTAAAGCTTACAAAAACTCGACAAGAGGGAAAAGAAAAACCTTTTCAAGAATTTTTCCTCAAAATTTACAAACAAGTTAGGTCAAAAGTGAACCGACAGAAGAATACTCAAACAACAACCTACAATCTTTCCTTCTTTTTCTTTTCGATTTCACTGGCGACGAAGAAGAGAAAGCAAGAAGACCGTTCAGGATGGGAGTGCATTATTGACGCCATCAATTATTCATCCGCAAAATGAAAATGGATTAGAGAAGAAGAAGATCACATCTGCGTAGCTTCAACTTCCCTCTTCTATTTCTTCTTCTCATTAATTTACGTACCATTAATGGATTCCATTGACGCAATTAAATAAATCAACAGGAAATCATAAACTCATCAAAAGGCAGCAAAAGGAGGTTGGGAAAGTAGCACTATTTGATCATAATTATAAATTAATAAACCAATCTTCATTTACAGTACTTGGCATACATTTGATGCAGTTACAACTTACAAAAAGACGCTTCAATGTATTGATCAATTGTAAAAGGGGTTACGCACGATACGAGGTCTCCTGTTCGCAAGCGAACTACATACCGTAAGATTGCTAAACTTCCTCATTCCCAGCGAAATTTTCGATTGCTAGTGTACAACAGAAAAGGACCAAAACGCTACAAAAGTAGATTTAATACCGATTTTTGCCGGAGTAGAGACGCCTAGAAAAACAGCGAAAATATCCCGGAGATGGGGCAGGTATGTTTTCCCGGGAATGAGAAAGTTAGTCATTCTGCAATACAATTTTAAAAAGTTACCGCTTGCGTGATGCGTGATCGGGAAATGATGAACAAACCTTTTTTGGTAATTTTCATGATCGTCACGAGAGCAAGGAAAATTTCTATCAATGCATTTTAAACATGTACAAACTCTGGTGAACAAAAAGAAAGTTGATATTCTATTTTCAAAACAAACTGCTTTTTTGAAGTTTTTTTTAACTCAAATATCTTAAAATTTCGACCTAAAATAAGAACATCATAAGGGTTTTTTGGTATAAAAAATAAGAACATCCGAGGCTAAACAAAAAATTTTGGAACAAAATAAGATTAACTCAAACATGTGGTAAACAATAAAATTGTAATCAAATAGAGGATATTTTTTTTTCGTGAAACTCATAGGTAGGCCTATGATTGAGATATGAAGCAATTAAAGGATCGAGCAAGGGGGGGGGGGGGCAAAGAGAGCTGAGCAGAGACATGGCATATCAGTGATCATATCAGTTTTTCGAAAAATAGTGCACACGTTAAATAGGAATAGACTACGAAAATAAAAGGTAAACACTATAAAAAGACTAACATAAATGACAATTAAAACACAAACATATAAAATGAATATACCAGTGGATACCCCTTAAAACCCACAATAAAAAGTGGTACCCTCTATCTCATTGTTTAGTTGGAGTGTAAGGCTGAAACTTTTTGTGTTGAAAGTACGTTGTCTATGATTGTCTTCCCTAGCATTGATTTTTTGTAGAAAACAGTTTTCAGTTTTTCACGAGGAAGTGAAAAAGTGCAGTTTTAGCTATTTACCCCTTAAAACCTACAAAATGGTTTTTCTCGAATAACTTTTTACAAAAAAGTTCTTTTGACCTCAAATTTTTGAACGGTGATTCACTGTAAAGTTACTAATGTTATGAATATACCATTAGTACCTAAATGATCTCAAAAATATGTGTTAAAATCAAAATACCCCTTAAAACCTACAAAAATAAGGCTAAAAACCACAAAGTCCGACCCTTGCTAACGGGATACTCAAGCTGATGATGAATACAATTTGGTGTTGCTTCGTGATTCAATGGTTCAAAGACTTGCTAGAAATTCATTCCCACAACAAATATTTTCATTTTTCAGGATTTCATGCCCATAATGCAATTGTGTGTGGGTTTTTTCGTCAAAAACGGCTACGAAAGGCCAAAACCTTCATTCGCTTCATTTTTGACCTATGGTTCTAATGTTTTTTAAATCTCCATCAAATTTGTGACATTTTGGTATGCAACATGACCAGGTTTTGAGAAAGTCGATTTTCAGATTTTATTGATCATCACCATAAAAGTGCTTTAAAGTAGAATTTTAAGGGCCTGTCATTTTCGTTGGGGTCTATTCACGAAGATGAAAATGATTTTTTTCATACCTACCATAAGTATAGGTATCTAAAAAGTATAGGTTTTATGACCTTAAATTCAATTGTGTAATTTCTAGGTCCAAAAAACCTGATTTTTTGAAGGGATTTTTTTGATAAATTTTGAATAACTTCGAATTTTAAGATACTTTAGCATCTTTAAATCCTTAAAATTTGGTATTTTATGAAAGAACATTTATAAGAGGTTGTAAAAAAGTGAAACATACCACATAAAATTAAATCTGGTAGTTATGAAAGCCAAAAATGCAACATTGTGGGTTTTAAGGGGTATGTGGTTTTAAGGGGTATCCACTGGTACCTAATCAAATTAATTTCCTGACAATGAACGTCTAAAAGCAATACATGTAATAAACCAAAATACAGGAATAGCATAAAGTCAAACTAGATTATAATGTGAATATGGGATGAATATGTGTGATAAATAAAAAGTATAAATTTTCCCCCATGTTGATGGGGAGGGCTGGCAGAGCAAATTATAAAAGAAGCAATACAGCTAGATGAAGAACTGAAAAGAACTGGCCAAAGGTACCCTGTTCTGCTGTATGTATGGGAGTCTGGAGGAGAGGCTAAATGGGAAATCTGAGCCCAACAGAGCAGACACAAGTCAAAACAAACTGATGTATCTAAACTCTGATATACCTACATAATACTAGACACTAATTATAGTATAGGGGAATTACAATGTATAGCAATGTGCCCTCCCGGTTATTACCATAATGGCTTTATGGCAACTCCTGAACTTGGGCACAGGATGTACGGTTGGGGAATTAGCCAAAAAATCATATCAGATCATAATCATATATGAAGCTGAAATTTTGCACCGAGTCCAGGGAAGGTGTCAGGAAACCCACATTAAAACCCCCCACCTTCAGTACCTTGGCATCCCCAATTATGACGTCATAATCAATGATGACTGTCACATATTTTGGTCAAAATTCAAGTTGTCCAAATATGCAAGTTTTATATATCAATCGATCGCAAATTGAAAGCTGAACAACTTTTTAGCTTATGAAAAATCCTGAAATTGTACTAAATGTGAGTAAATTTAAGGACAAGGTTGATGACGTAATCAGGAGAAATATCCTTAAAATTCACGTTGGTCAAAGATACAAGTATTATATATCAATCGATCGCAAATTGATATATAAAAGCCAAACAACTTTTTTGCTTACTGAAAATCCTGAAAATGTACTGAATGTGAGTAAAATGGGTAGAACCTACATGTTGCTAATTGCATAATATCAGACAATAATCGGTAGTTATAGATACAGGTTAAGGAAACAGAAGACTGCCAGAAATTTTTTGATTTGATCGAAGTAAGAAATCCCTTCAACATGGTCAACATCAACTTACATTCTCTTTCAACCGGTTGTCTATCAGTGACAGGGAAAGATAAAAGTTAATTGTGACGATGCAGAGAGTGTTGGGGCGAAAGTACAAGGTCAATTGGATGATGTCATTTTCACCGAAGCTAAGATATTGAGAAAGGATCTTATTGTTTCTCTCGAAGCCGTCACGAATGATTTCCTCGATATCTTTTTGCTTTTAGCTACAAGAAATACAAACAAATGCTAAGCAACGGTGTTATTGAACCTGAAAAACTCCCACAATCTGAAAGAAGTGCCTATTCTCATGGACTATAAGACGGTAAGAGTTTATCTCCAAATCATGCACTGGCTATTACTGGATGAAAACGAAGACTCTTTCATACCGACTGATTGGGGATGGAGTCAAGCTGTTGATTATCTTAAGCCGATTGCAACAGACAAGCCTGTTGCTCCCCCTGAAATCCTTCATATAATCCGATGCAACTGTAAGACTACTTTAAAAAATCAATGTGGGACAAACATTTGTTCTTGTAAAAAGAATGGCTTAAAATGCATGTCTTCTTGTGGTGATTGCCACGGGGAAGAATGTAGCAACAAAAGGGTAAGCTTATAACCGAATAAATAACAGCTCTTTCTGGACTAACATAGTGTTTGTAATGGTTTAATTGCAAGTGGACTTTGGATTTCATGAACTGATTTTATATACCTTTTATTTATACTGCCGGGTGAAAATCAACACCGAGAAGATAGATTTGACGAATCCAACCATCAAGACCAAGAGGACGATGATGCACACAGAAATGTTTTTAATGATATTTTTGAATGAGAAAAATCTTGTTAAATTTTAAGCAAATTTTGTTTCAATTTTGTGTAATCTGTTAACAGTCCTTAAAATTAGTTATCAACAACAAAACTAATTTGTTTTTGACAACAAATAAACTAAATTTAACTATCCTTAGTATTTTTACCCTGATATGACGTCTGAGGCAATATTCCATTTTACTCACATTCAGTACATTTTCAGGATTTTTGGTAAACTAAAAAGATGTTCAGCTTTCAATTTAAGATCGATTGATATATAATACTTGTATATTTGGCAAACTTGAATTTTTAGGATTTTTGTCCTTATGACGTCATCGACTTTGTTCTTGATTTAACTCACATTCAGTACATTTTCAGGATTTTTCATAGGCTAAAAAGTTATTCAGCTTTCAATTTGCGATCGATTGATATATAAAACTTGCATATTTGGACAACTTGAATTTTGACCAAAATATGTGACAGTCATCATTGATTATGACGTCATAATTGGGGATGCCAAGGTACTGAAGGTGGGGGGTTTTAATGTGGGTTTCCTGACACCTTCCCTGGACTCTGTGCAAAATTTCAGCTTTTTATCAATTTTTTTAAGGTTATGACCTAATTCCCCTATACTATTACTTAAATTTGCACCATCAAAACTAGAGCAGGACAAGAATAATTCGCGGTTAAAAGAGATAACAGCCAGGTCTCAACAAAGAAATTACTGGTTCAAATACAGTCTCTGTAAACTAAGAATTAACTCTTAAATTGAGTCTTAGAAAAATTTCCAAGAATCCTAGAAATTCAGTATCTCACAGGATCAATTTTCAAACTTTGGCTTGGACATACCCATCATCTAGTACCCCTCTGGTCCCTGGAAAAATCTCCCAAGCCTGATGTTTTGTGAGTACGAAATCATCTGGAATCTCCTAAGCTTGATCCTCCAGCATTCATTCTCCTTCATCTTTTCATTCAAATCCTATTTTGCAAGTCCAAACGTTTTTTCTTTCTTGGACTTTTTTTGAGATTTGAAAGTTGTTTTTTTCAATATCATTTATTTCGAAGTTTTTTTTCAGACAGGAAAAACACCAAGAGATCTCTTCGCTCAGGGGGTGGGCAAGCAGTTAATACACGACACCTATGACCAGCTATGACACTTAACTAGAACTCAACATCAAGCTGCATCAAGCCAGATCAAATCCAAGTTTTTATGTCTTATCTCAGCATCACATTTTGTAAACATTTTCAGACGTTCGATTAAATTAAAAACGTTTGAAAATGATGTTTTAATCTAATCTCGATCGGGAGAAAAAAACAAAACAAAAAAGCAAGATGGTAGAAAGAAAAAAATTTGACATGTTTGAGGTCAATTCTGTTCGCATCTGATTGCTTGAAGAGTTCTTTAAAATTATTATTTGGCACTTCTTATAAATTTAAAACTAAGCAGCCATGCAACTGGAAAACCTCAAAATCTTTTTCTGCTTACTCAAAATCTAAAGATTTTAACTGTTGCATTGCTTAGGTAACTGTCTGGCAAGGGATTTGCACCCCGATTTACAAAAACTTAATTTAAATTTTCTAGTGACATAAATTTGTGACATAAGTAGTCTCAAAACAGTTAAAACCCCTTGTATTGCATCAAATTAACGGGAAAATACACAGTGGACCTGCATGGGACAGTTTGTCGGCCGCTGCAGACTCAGTTTGGGGGTGGTGTATATATTTAATGGGTCAAAAACAGTTGATACACAGTGTACTAAGTGTCATGGGCTGGTGGTCCTTTTGAAAAATTTCAAAAAGCAGTTAATACACATAGTGTTGTGTATTAACTGCTTGCCCCCCCCCCCTGCTTCGCTCATTTCTTTGAGTATTATCTAATCTAAAAAGTAGAAAAAATAACAGATTAATCACATAAATCAAAAAATCAAAAATAACAAACTAGAAATTCACTATGCCCTCTTCCACAAAAAAATAACTTAAACAAGTATGGCTGCGTTTAGACCAGCCTGGCATTTGTAATTGCTTGCAGTATTCTTTTGAATTCTATTGTTCCGCGCAATTGTTCGGTTTGTCAAATGCCTAATGATGCCAGCGTGTTGGCATTTCGTTGGCATTTGAAATGCCATTTTGAGCAAAGAAGAAATCCCCTTTTCTGGCATTTCAAATCAAACAAAGGAACCAAAACAAAGAGAAAAAATGACATTTTTGATTTTTTGAAGTATTTGCACGTTTTTTATTCAGTTCTTTCTATAGATTGTAAAATTTGCAAGATTTGCCATAGCCTAGCCCTACGGCAAAAAGTTTCAGTCTTAATGACTGCAGTTTTTGAGAAATTCCATGCTTTTCATTGTTTGATCTGTCAAAGTTGAACTTGAGGGAATCACCTTTTCAGTAATGACTTTAAAAAGACGATTCCTTAAATGCCATGACAGAAAATACAATGGAAAAGCTATTAAAATCGAATCCCTCATGAGCAAATGCCAAATTACAAATGCCAGTTGGTCTAAACGCAGCATATAAAGGTACAGATCTTTAGAAATTAATAATGATGACTCTTTGAGTCTCAAATGAAATTTGTTTGATGCGTGTCCAACAATTTGAAAGTCATTAATTGAGCAATTATGTCCATTGTCATGGCAATAAATTATAGAGTTTAGCAATTAAATGCATAACGCAATAAATTCATCATTGATTGTTGATGGGGGAGAGGGAAGGGTTGTAGGGAAAAAATAAATAGAAAGTTCTGGTCGCAAAAATCAGTTTTATTGACAATTGAATCATGCTTGATGGTGAGCATTGTTATCAATGTTTTTGTGTGAAAAACATAGAACTATAAGGAAAAAATCCAATGAAAATCTGCAAAAACAGCGATTTCCGGCATTTTCAACCGGTAAAATTTTGAAAATCAGGCTCCTTCACATTTTAGGTATTCTCATTTTGCATCAGTGTGCAAAATTTCATAAAAAAATATAAAGTACAGCTCGAAAAATTCAAGAAATAATGTCTTTCCGGCGAAAATAGGTTTTTCCGGCGATTTTTAAATTGTTCCGGCTTGAAAAATCAATTTTATTGAAACATGCTTGATGGTGGGCATTGCTACTAATAATGTTTATGAATGAAAAAACAACCAATTATAAGGAAAAAGTCCAATGAAAATCCAGAAAAACGGCGATTTCCGGCATATTTCCGGCCTTTTCGGCCGGAAAAAATTTTTTCTCAAAAATTGGACTCAGCCATATGTTTTGGTATTGTTATTACGCATCTTTGAGCAAAAAATAAGAAAAAACTAATGATAAAATCTCGAGAAAATGCCAAAAAAACAGTTTTTCTGGCATATTTCCGGCATTTTCGGCCGGAAAAAATCGTTTTTCAAAAATCGGGCTCTGCCACTTTTTGGGAATCATCATTATGCATCATTGTGACCAAACGAACGAACGAACGAACGAACGAACGAACGAACGAACGAACGAACGAACGAACGAACGAACGAACGAACGAACGAACGAAACGAACGAACGAACGAACGAACGAACGAACGACGAACGAACGAACGAACGAACGAAACGACGAACGAACGAACGACACGAACGTTTAAAATATGCATGATACAGTAATTATGCATGGCTGTATCATTGTTTTTATGCTGGAGTACATAATTATTCAACATGGCTGCCTCTTTAAAAAAAGGTCTATTTAGGACCACTCACGATACATACTAGTAGATATCACCCCAAACTTCAATTACAGTGATGATGCAGGCAGCATGCATTCCTACACAAACCAGAGACTGGGTAGGAAATGTAATTTAAAAGCTGTTAAAAATGTCAAGCATAAAAATATTTGGAGGGATTGTCTCTCACAGGAAGGACCAAGACTTTTTAATGCTCTGCCAAAGTCCCTTCGAAACCTCACAAAATATACCAGCCAAACAAACTTTTAAACAACATCTTGACCAATTTCTCAATACACTGCCAGACGAACCACTGCTTCCTAATTAATTCAACTTCAGGAGAGCTGATTCCAACAGTGTATCAGTAATGGTCAATCACCGGATTCCACGAATTGGGATGAGTACCATAAAGTACAAAATCAAAATCGAAGTATCACAAAGTAAGTAAGGATTATTTTTGTACCTTTGCGGGTGATTTTTACCCTTGAGTTTATGTGTAATGTTATGGTTTTTTGAAGTGCTTGTTCTAAGAGATGAGTGAATTTGATTATTTTTAGTTTTCAAGAGAAGCAGCAAAGTTAAATCTTTCTTCTACAAGATTACACTTTAATATGATGCCAATTATGCATGAAAGTTTTATATTATTAAGAGCCATTTTCTGTAAGAACCAGGCGGGTGGTGATAGTAGAAAAATTTAAATTCCTCTATTTTTGGATATTTGGTAGACAATAGTGAAAAGCTCAGAATCCCAAAATTTCAGGTCCCCAAAATCCATAATGGCGGATTTACAGCCAATCAAAAATTTCACTTTTTTTGGCTGTTTTCTTTGTTACAACTTTAAGAGGCATTTTTTCAAGTTGCAACTAAGATCACATGGGTTTTTATTAATTTTCTTGAAGTACCCAATTAGCGCTTCCAAAAAAAACAAAAAAAAACATGTGACCTTAAACGCAAATTCCATAATGGCGGCTTAAAAACGCTCCAAAATCCATTTTCAGCCATCTTTAAGGTGCCATTACTCAGCCCAGGACTTTTTTGGGCCAAATTTCTTTGTGGAAATGTGTTAAGCAACTTCATGACAGCAGATTTAAGCAATTTTGAAAAATTTTTAAAAAGTAAACTGGGCTCTAGCAGCCCCAAAAGGTGGCTCCAAACTCAAAAAGTAGCAAATTCGGCTCAAATTTTTCAGAGTTGCGACTAATTTCGGGCAAAACCAAAAATTGGATCTGATAGCCTAGACAATGTACTTTCAGAAAGTTAAATAAAACCCATGTGATCTAGAAGCATGAAAGAAAAAAAAAGGATCAAAAATTTTCTTAAGTCCGATAAAAAACTACGTCTTTTTTAGGGCTTTTTTCAAGCTGGAAAACTGGTTTTTCAGCTTGGAAATCATTTTTCTTTAAATATTTTATCAATATTTCCAAAATAGTCCTAGTATTTATTCCAAACAATTCATTTGAGTTGAATATATCCAAGATTCCATGATCATCATCATTTTTCAGTGAATTTCGTACATACTGGCCATTTTTATCACAAAAAAATCATTCAAAAAGTGATATTTTTTCAATTTTGACGCAAAAGAACTTCTTTTATCAACCTAGGTAAGTCTCAGTTCATGATCATTAACTGAAAAAGTTACAATGAGATTCATGGTTGTTCCCCAGACATTTTCCATCCGTGTATGAAAACGTCCATTCGATTGTTGGTCTATTTTCAATATTTTGAAAATTGAAAATTGATTTTTTGCAGCAATTTTCAATATTTCAAAAAGTTTAAAAATTGAATTTTGAATTTTGATCCAATTTTGATTTTTTTTTTCACGCTCAACAAAATTAAAAAATGTAATTTCGCTCTTTTTTTTTTATTTCATAAAAATATTGACCTTCAAAATTTATTGAAATTCCAATAAGGGTCAAAAGGGAATTGCACTAGTGGTAGTGAGGAGGCCTGTGAACTAAATCCACAACACAACCTTTTGTCTTTGGGGATCTGGGAGCAAGAAAACATGTGTGCAGTTATGATACGATACAGAATACATTAAGTGTTATAAGCAAGTTATAAGAATCCAACTGTTGAGTTGTAGATTTACTTATTTGAAAACACTATATCTATAACACCCCTAAATCAGTGTCCCTGTCAGGTCCGCCCCGGTGAATAAAATGCTCTAAAATAGCCTAAATTAAAGCTCCAGTGAAGAAATGACTCACCCCAGGCAATTGAAGCTTAGTGATCTCAACCCCAGTGAGAAATTGAAATAAAAACTGTCCACCCCCGGTGAAATTTTATATAACCCAGGCTACCCGGTCAAAAGCCACACTTGCACTTGGCAAAAAACAGGTAGAAAAGTGTATATATCAACTAGAAAATCCCCCAAAAAACTAGTGTCACAAAAATGTGTACGTTTAGTAGATCTGGAGATTTAGAACGCTATATGAGTGATCCCCCAAGAACCTAATCGAAATTCACACCAATAAAAAAAGACTCAAATTTCAACCCCAGTGGAAAGTTTTCTTAAAAATCTTCCCGCGGCCGATTTTAATCTTCTATCAGACTCACCCCGGTGAAGTTTTATCTTCCACCAGGTCTAGGGAACAGGGGTGTTTTATTTTTGATATGCGTAAGTCATTTTTCTAGCGGAAACACCCTAAAAAAGCCGGGATTTGACCTCTCTCTGTTACTAAAAATAGAAACACAGAGGTCAAAAACCGGCTTTTTTGGTTGCTTCCGTTAAAAAATATGACGTCATCTTGACTTACGCGTATCAAGAATACGAAATAATAAATAGATATTCATCTGACCTGTGTTAATTTGTTGTGTTTTGGATTTAGTTCCCAGGCCTCCTCACTAGTGTCATTCCCTTTTGACCCCTATCGGAATTTCAATAAATTTTAAAGGTCAACATATTTTCTGAAATTAAAAGAAATAGACCGAAATTACATTTTAAATCTTTTTTGAGACTGAAAAATAGTGAAAACTGGATGAGTATTCAATTCTCGATTTTTTTGGGCGTGAAAAAAAATTGAAATTGGATCAAAATTCAGAATTCAATTTTTGAACTTTTTGAAATATTGAAAATTGCTGCAAAAAATCAATTTTCAATTTTCAAAATATTGAAAATTGACCAAAAATCGAATGGACGTTTTCATACACGGATGATTTTCCCCGTATTGTCCAGGGAAATCGGCATCGGCAGGGTCGTAAAAATAATACTTACAGTGGGAGATGCAGAAGAAGATTTGCAGCTCATCATATTTTTCTTGCTAGACAAGATTGCTACTAACTTATCTTAGCACTTTGTACTGCAAAGCATGTGATCTAAACCATGCTTTTCTATTGCCAGGGAGCTTTCTCAGTATTATTTTCAATTCATTGCTTGATTTTACAATTTCAAATTTTGGAAATTTTTCGAAAGAAGAATGTTATTGATTATAGTGATGAACGTGTGATCTAGGCCTTAAAAATATTTTTAAAGCCTTTCTAGATTATGAGAAAGAATATACATTCCAAGAACCAAACTTTTTCTTAAAAACATACTTACAACACTTGATGTCAGGTTATATCTGGTAGAATCTACTACATGTAGTTTAATAGAATTTATATCCATTTTTTTGTCAGTTTTAACATTAGAAAGCGCGGTTTTTATAATTTAAATTTTTGCTGTATTTGCAAATAAGCAGGTGAAGATGTGCCCGGTGCTTAGTCTTTAAGTCTAGCAAGGGCCTTCTGAAGTTCTGATGCGAAAAGAATGAGTTTGCGCATGCGCTCGTCAAAAAAGCGATATTCGTGAAGGGAGTCTTTTCAACGCGTGCGCGCATTTGGTTAACAGCTGGGAGGCAAGAAGAACTTTCTGGAGATAAAGGCCCACTTTCTACTTTCTTACAAGGTATGATAACAAAATTCAATTACAATCTTACTTAGTGTCTTCTTTTCATGAGGGTACTACTCGGTTTGTGAGATTATAAGGTTATATCTTAGCCAAAGACCGAATCTTCGACTCGTGTGTTTTGTTTTTTATAAAAAAGCTCTCTTTTACCGCCCCCCTGACAGCTGATAATTAGGCTAGGCCCACGTTCGTTTGGTTTTACAAATGCGAAATACAGATGTCTAAACTTTTCAATAAATCTCTGGAACTAACAGACTTTTTGAAATTCTGTAAGAAAGTTCAAACTCGTAAATAGTTTTACTATGCTTTGTGGAGAAATCGTAACCATTAGTGAAATACTCATTCATCTAATACCGTTTAGGAGTCTCGCTATTTTCACGGTACTCCATTGCAGAGGCCGGTAAAAATGGTTGGTAAAAATGCGCACTTTAGTACTGTGAAAGGTTAGAGGAATGTAAACATTGTGAATTTTTTTCTCTCCTTTAAAGAGAATGATTTAAGATATTTGAACATGATATCAATGATAATTTTATAAGTCTCTCCTGAAAATTTCACAAAAATTCATCAAGAGGAAAAGAAGTTATGATTAAAAGGAGTTCTTTACCTACCGTTTTTCTGCTATGTTTCCTTATGAGAACCAGATGTTTACCTACCGTTTTTTTACGGAGGAGAGTGAATTTTCTGTGGTCGCTAAAATCAAAACAATGGAAAATTGGATTGACGCGTGCGCAGTTGACACTCCTAAACGGTGTATTAAAGATTGAAGACAAAAATTTACCTTGAGCACGAAAAATCAAAGTCCAGACTCCAGGGAATGGAAATCCAACCAATTTTTTTAACTGATAGGTGTTCGATTATCGAACCACGGAAAATATATATTGATCCAGACGTCCGCGCTCGATAGGATCGATCATCGGAACGGCTCGATGACGGATCGATATGTGATCGATGGATTACTTAACTTAACGATCCCGATAGGAGATTGATGGAAGATTCAGCCATTAAAAAGTCTTGAGTATCGATCCTTCGTTGATCCATTATCGAGCTAGTATTTCAATCGAGTATACCGATTCGTCATCGATCGTTAATCGATTCGTCATCGATCGTTAATCGATTCGTCATCGATCGTTAATCGATTCGTCATCGATCGTTAATCGATTTGTCATCGATCGTTAATCGATTTGTTATCGATCGTAAATCGGGTATGAGTCGATAGGCATAGCGTCAGCCTGGGTTTAGGTCCCAGGCAAAATTTAGGTCCCCCCCAAAGATTTATCTCTTTGTTAGCCCCCAGGAATTTTGACCCTAGACACCTTCAAAAAATTGATCCAGTAAAAAAGTTTTTTCCAATGTAAATTGCATTCAGTTCCAAGTTAAGATAAATAACTTTGCACGCTTTCTACAAAAATATTGCGGCGCAGGGGAAAATTTTTCAGATTCATGAGCTTCAATTTGAGGAATTGAAGCCAACTATTACATAGGCGTACAAACTTTCGCGAGCAGAAACTTTTGCAAGGACGAAAAATTGCGAAATTCACGACATTTACTTTCGCGGATTTAACGGGAAAATATATTTCGCGAGCATAAACTTTCGCGAATCAAGACGTAGAATTGAGAATTTTCACACAAAAAATGGCTTAGAGGGACAAATACTTGTTGGATTGGCTTGAAACAATTGTCCTTTGACTATTAGTCTTAAAGCAGGCTAAAAAGTGACATAAAAGTTACATTTTATTCAAAGTTTGAAGATTTACAAATCATCTATTTTGTCAAGAATTTTTCGCGAGCATAAACTTTCACGAATAGCCCTTCCTAGAATTTTTAAATACATTTACTTTAGCGAAAAGGGCCAAAATTCGCGAAAATCGCGAAAGTTTCTACTCGCGAAAGTTTGTACGCCTAAAGTAAGCTGAATTATTTTAGCCCCCACTTTGAGTGATGAGATTTTAGCCCCCCCAAGTACATCCCCCTAAAAAGTGGTGTACTTATAGCCCCCTCCTTTTTTGGGAAAAATTTAGGGTGTAACCCCCTCCCCCAACCAGCAGGGGGGTTGACGCTATGATAGGTTCGATAAGATCGATGATAGATTGATAAATAAGCAATAACTAATCATAAGCTTTAAAAAATCTTGAGTATCGATCCTCTATCGATCTCCTATCCGGATCGTTAAGTAATCCATCGATCACATATTGATCCGTCATCAAGCCGTTCCGATGATCGATCCGTCATCGAGCACGGACGTCTGGATTGATTAGTTCAATAAAAGTACAGTTTCATGTATATGTTCAAGTTGTTCGAAGAGTGTTCGAGCAGTATCTTATTGCTTTTCTGGGATCATTCTGCTATTTTTCTCAGGTATACTAGCCAAGATATTGTGAAAATGACGCACCAAAGCTTCTTGGTTCGATTAAGTTCTGTAATATTGTCACAAGTCAATAATTATCGTCAACTGCTCTAACTTTGGACTATCTGACAAAACATGGGGCGGTCATTCAGCCACCATTTCACCGAACCTCCAAAGTCATTTAATTAACATACTGCGAATCGTAGATAGCAAATAATGCGAGTATGCTACTCGCACCAGGTAGGCTTTCACACCGCAAAAGTAACAAATCTTTTCAACGAGAAACATGTAATGTAAATGCAACCACACACATTCCTGCAAGCGTCCAAACATTTCGCAGACAATATCATCCACCAGGATACAAGTGAAAATTTTCAATCTACCGACTTACTCTTGGGTACCATAGCTGTAACCCCCAGGACATTCTTATTCCAAACCAACCCCCCCCCCCCGCTTATTAATTTTTGGGGAAATGTTTTTGAAAGTTCCTCGCTTTTGTCCTTGCTATATTAGCCTCTTTTTCAAAAAATTTCCACCCATGACACTTTTATTCCAACCCTGCTTATTAAGTTTTGAGAGTTTTTCCAATCCCCCAGCTTATTCCAATCACCTCGGCTATTAGGTACCCGAGAGTAGATGGGGGTTTAGTTATTATCATGGTAGGGTTCGGGGTGGAGCTCAAGATAACAATATAAGGGGGCATTTGTGAATTAAGACTTAACTTAGGATCCCATAGGGGTCTTTGTAGGGGCACCAGTAGGTTTGGGAGCTGTCTTAATTAACGTCTGTAAATTGCACGCTGTTACACGCTATAAGAATTTGTGAATGACAGCTTTCTGTTGTGTCTCATTGGGCCAACCCGAAAAAAATTTTGTTTCCGTTCCACCTGGTGATGAAAAAACACTCACCTGGCCAGCCGCAAAATAATTTTTTTTTGCTAAATTTCAATCCCAAAACTCGATTTTTTAAAGCACTCGTTAGAAGTTAAAATGATGGTCTTCTTTACCTTAAATCTGTAGTAACTTGACACTGCTACAGGCTTCGGCATAAGAAAAATTCACGTGTGATCATCCCACGCCTAGATTTTGATTTATAGTGGTCTAGGCGTGCAAATACTTAACTTTTATCGTTTATATTTTCAATTGTGTTACAATATCTCTAACAGGGCTCAAAATAACGGTCGGACATAGGACATTGTCCGACCCAAATGGCTTCATGTCCGACCCAAAAATCATAATTTTTAAGCTAAAGCAACCCTGATCGGACATTTTGTCCGACCCACTTGAAATGGTTATTTCGAGCCTTGCTCTAAGAACTGGACACTCTTTCATTTTGAATATTTATCTTCAATTGCTTGAGGCTCCAAACTGTGATTACGAAGGGAACTTTTTTGAGAAAAAAGTAGAGTGAGGGAAACATTTCCCCAATTTTTTAAATCCTCACTTTCTTAATGTTTCTTTTTATTTTACTCACAAGTCAGTATGATTCCTTTTATAAAAACAAAGCTGTTTACTTACTGAAAAGTCCCCACTTTGTGAATGTTTCTATTTATTTTACTCACAAATCAGCATGATTCTTTATAAAAACCAAGTTGTATATTAAAAAAACATTCTTAAAAGTTGAGTTGCAAGCAAGAATTAACAAAAACAATGCAGGGTTTAGTTTGAGATGAATAAAATTTCATTTCTATAACATTGATCAGGATAAAACCTTCATTCAAAGTGGTTTCAAGGCGTGCATTTTACAGTAGAATATAAAATATCACGTGCGATAAACTAACCCTAACCCTAACGATGATTACGAAAAAACGCGGCCGGGTGATAAAGAAATAGATTTTCACCCGGCCGGTGGACGGGAAACAAAAACTTTTTTCGGGTTCGCCTTGGCACAAGCGGATAGGCATAGGGTTTGTAAACCAAGGTTGCTTGCATTTGGTGGTTTGAGCCGGGGTCAGAGACCTGTACGGGCAAATCTCAGAAAAATATTTAGAAAACAGTTAGAAACACTTGAGAAAGTCAGAAAATCAGGATAGAAGACACAAAAGTAGTAAATAGGGAGGAAATAGGAGAGGATGCATCCTGGTGGATGATATCGTTTGCTAACCTGTCCAAACACAGATATAAAAAAGTCCTGCAGAAAATTGTGAGATCTGTTATCAAAACTCTGTAACTTTGATTTGAAATTTGAATGTCAATCAATCGTGCACGCTAGAAAAAGTCTCTAAGAGAAAAATGACACAAAAAATGGCGTCAAGATGTGAGCAGCGTGAGTGAGATTGAATTGTTACTCTCCAGTGCCTAATAAACGTTCAGACCAAAATAAACGCACAGGGGGGGGGGATAAAATTGAAATTAATAAACGTACAGGCAAGAAATCAGAGCTAAAATAAATAAAAGTACAGGGAAAATCTACCAATTTCTCAAAAGTAGAGATCAAATTAAACGCTCAAATTTTTAGCAAGACTTAGAGTTTACTCGCAGCATAGCATTCGAAATCTCCACACTTCGTTTGAATGTAATTAAAGGCCTTTTTACACGTCTTATTTTTTCCAGTGAATCAGGCAATATTGGGTCAGAGAAAATAAACATACTGCAGGAAAATTCCTCAAAATAAATAAACATACAGGTCTTAATAAGGTGCGTACAGGCGGGAAATTTGACTAGGCACCAAGAGTAATTACTTCTTCAAATTATGTACTTTTTAAAGCGCTTTAAAAATACATTTGATTGTGATTATGAGATGGTGAAAGTTTGATTGATGAGCTTTTTGAAGTATCAAAACTCAAAAAAAGAAGATACACTCCAGAAATCAACCGTCCCAAGTTAGAGCAGTTAACGGTACGGTTTGTGTATGATTAAAACTAAGAATTGACCGTGAATTTCCAAACACCATAGTGTGCAGGGGGGGTCAAGGTCCCACCTAAAATTTCAGGTCCCAGCACTTGAGAAACTCCCACCTGATAGTTGACTTTCCAAGTCCCACCTAAAGTAGGAATTTTTGCCTTATGAAGGCCAACTTTTTTGCATATTTGATTGGCAAACAGTTGGCACTTCGGGCAGTTTGGAATGAAAATTCCAATAAAAAGTTAGGGGAATTTTCAATGAAAAACAGATTACAGGATTCAAAGGCAAATATGTAAAAATCTAAAATTTAAAATAATTTTTCTTTCAAGATTTCCATAAGAGTCCCACCTAAAGATTTCTAGTCCCACCTCAACCTATTTCTTTCCCCCACCTGAAAGTCCAAAATTTCAGACTCCCACCTGGCTGTTTGGGACCCAAAAATCCAACCCCCCCCCCCTGCAGAGTGGGGGGTGCACACTAAGAACACCCTTACTCTTTGAGTCCTCCCTTTACATTTCCATCCAAGTGGCTGTAGCATGAAGGTAGAGCATCCAGCTACAGTGCAAGGTTGTGTGTTCGATCCCCAGCTGGGTCATACCAAAGATTCCCAAAATGGTACTTGATGTCTCTCTGCTTGATGCTTAGCAACTAAAGAGATAGATCAAGGGTAAGTGGAGAAATCCAGGGAAAGGAGTGGTGCCCTCTCCTACCTTCGGGTAGACAGCTATAGAAAAGGGAGCCTTCAGGTCGCCCTCAACTGTGGTCTCAAACTTACTTTACTACTTCTATTTTCTTGGCAAATATTGCCCCCACCCTCCCCTAAGTTGGCATCTTCAATGCATCACAATAAAATATCTAAAAGTTGTATACCTATATATTATACTACAATTATGTGATGGTCAACTTAGTGTTAGTGTTTTGAGTACTCAGGTGAAAGCAGCAGTCTAAGCTCGCCTACCCGCGCAGCACTGATGAAGGGAAATCCTAGGAAGGGCAAAAAAAATCAATTAATTCAAAATAATTGAAAAACAGGTATTATGGTCCTTGTGCAAAAAAAAGATTAATTTACCATAATAGGTGAAGCACATTCACCTTAAAATTGTTATTCTTGTGGTTTGTGAGATTAACATGTGACTTCATCAGCATTAAACATACAATTTTATTTTAACAGAATGAATCCTGAAAAATTAAAGAAACTCCAAAATGAAGTCCGAATTGGAGGAAAAGGATCTCAAAGAAGAAAGAAGAAGGTTGTCCACAAAACTGCCACAACTGATGACAAAAAATTACAAGTCACTTTGAAAAAATTAAGTGTTAATCCCATACCTGGAATTGAAGAAGTCAACATGATCAAAGATGATGGACAAGTCATTCACTTTAAAAACCCTAAAGGTCAGTGAAAGCAATTACAACTTCAAATGAAACCAATGGGACAAACAGTGTCTCTAATTGAAACATTTTAATGTAATGGGCCATTCCATTTCATGACCATACTGGTGGGTGGACGAATATTTCCAGGGGGTCTAAAGAAGTGTTTTTCATTTTTCCAGGGGGTAAAAAGTTATTATTAAATTTCCAGGGGTGAACAACTGATTTTAGTTCATCCACCCTCAATTTAAGAGATGAAAAGAATTATTTCCAAGGGTTCTATTGCAAATTTTGCCATTTTCCAGCAGGTATCTACACTTTCCGATAAATTTGTTTTCAATTGAAAAGGTTTGTCCGCCCCCCTTTATGGAAATTTTATGGAACAGCCCAATGTTGATTTAACATTTTGCTTCAGAGGGATGTAACTTTCTCACTGTTTTTCATTTTTGAAAGTTTCGAAATTTATGAACTGCCATTTTTTGAACAGGCTTTGTTTCGAAGCTACTGCGTGATTGATAGTTTTGTGTTTGAATGTGATTTATATTTTCCATGTTTTATCATCTATTCAGTTCAAGCTTCTCTTGGTGCAAACACATTTGCTGTGACTGGACCTTGTGAAAATAAACGTAAGTTGTTTTAATATACTTCTAATGTTTTATCTCTGTATGGTTGCAAAGTTAGAGGGGACCACCAGTTAACTATTATGATTATAGCTTGTTTTCCTTTCGTCCAGCTTTAGTCGCTTTAATGGTAGTTTTAATCTGAAAGCATCAAGATGATTTAAATGTTTTACTTTTTTCAGCTCTTACTGATATGTTGCCAAGTATTTTGAACCAAATCGTAAGTACTTTCTGCTTCAGTTTTTTCTGTGCAAATCATAATTTCCATTGAATTACTGGGTAGTTTGAAAACCATGTAAGAAGTAGGAATTAACTCCTTGTATTTTGTATTGTCTCTGTTTCCAGGGGGCTGAAGGACTAACGAACCTGCGCAAACTTGCTGAACGAATGCCACAAACTCGACTCGAAACTGCCACTGAAAGTGACGACGTGCCAAGTAAGTACCTTATTTTCCGATCCAATCTTTATGGACTCGAGTTATATCATGGAGGTAATAAAAAAATTGGAGAGTCAATGCCTTTTGTTCTATTCTGATTTATCATCGGAAGCAAACAGCTTTTTGGTTGCTTTGGGAATAAGATGATTAATTTTGGGTATACTCGTGGGAATAATTAAGATGAATGAAAAGACATTACATTTTTAACAAGTATATTGACATACAATAGCCTTGTCATGAAAAATTGAAAAAAACTTCATATAATAAGCACAATACTCCAAACCTCTAGGAGAAGCTGCCCATAAAGCCATCGATAGATTTAAAACAGAATTACGTGTTACGATTAGGAACCTTGTATCGATCATTTTGTCAGAGTATGAAAACCGCTGCCCACTTAGACGTGAAGATTTTAAGATAAGAAATTTCAATGATAATGTGATGCAATTCTCATTGTTAACAAAATGCCAGCCCAAAAATGTGTCCTTATGAAATTAATATACTCTTTTAGTCTTACATCAGTTGAAACTATTTCGAATCGCATTTTAAGAGGGCTTTTCGGCAAAATTAAGTTTTCAAAATCAACCAAAAGGTCTCTTTATGTTCTTATAAAGTTATAAATTGATGTTTTTTGCTTCCAATGATGGTACATCAAAGAAAAGCCGCTTTGAATAGATTTATAAAAGATTTCAACGACCATTTAGATCATTACCGAGACGTTTTCTCTCCATCTATATCTTTATTAATTATTAATTACCTCCATGTTTATATATCATTGAGTTTTGTAAGTTCACCTGAATTTGCCATGCACAAATGATCAAGTCGACTTTAAATAAGAATTTCGTTTAACGTCGCTCTTTGCTGACCGAATATTTATTTACTTGAAATGAAATTGTCACGGCCAGAGACCTACCGCCTAAACTACGCATATGTGCTTATGTCATAAAGTTAAACATCATTAGCTGTTTGTTATCATTGAGTTCTTAGTCCTGAAGAGAGCTTGCATCTCCAGTCTTTGAAAAATGTCTTGCGTTTCAAGGTCCATGTATTGAACCAGTTTGGAAATAGCAAATCTTATTGAGCAGCTTTTTAATTTAGAAAATTATATTTGGGTGGTTTTACTTCGAACGCACAAAACATATCGAATGAATAGTGGTCTTTTTTCACAAGGAACCTTTCGGTCTAAATTCAGCAACATAACATTGTTCTGATTTTGAAGGTAACTCTACCTGGCTATGTTGCCTTGAAATCAATCAAGTTATTTACTTTCATTTTCAGCCCTGGTTGAGAATTTCGATGAACCTTCGAAGAACGAAACGACTGCCGAACCCGAAGCGACTGCCGAAACGGAAACGAAGAACGAGCCATCTGAATCGACCGAAACGACCGACGCCAAAATTGAAGAAGTGTCATAGTTTATGTGTAATCTTTTCTCCAGAAACATTTTTCATATACATATTTTTTCTCCTTCTTTTATTTTATCGGAATATCTATTTAACCTCTAAAACATTGTCAAGAAGATTTATACGTGGGAGATTCTTCTCTAGCATTGGGCTAAACTTAGGTGTACAAACTCAACGACTTTTAACGATAACGATACTTAACTTTTATCCGTCCGTTTGTTCTGTATCTGATACCCAAAATGTGATGGTGCCCAATTTTCGAAAAAAAAAGATTTCCGAAAATTCTGGAAATATGCCTGAAAAACCTTGATTGTAGCAAATCCCGAATTGTGACAGTCGCCTTTTCGAGAAAAATATTTTCCGGCCGAAAATATGTCGGAAATCGTCGTCTTAAAAGATTTTCATGGGTTTTTTCCTAATTATTTTTTTTTCACATCAAAACATTGATAACATTGCCCACCATCAAGCATAGTTATTTGTCAATAAAACTGATTTTTGAAGCCGAAACTGTTAATTGTCGTTTGTATCTTTCGTTTCGAGTGTAAAACTCTACGGGATATCGGCTGCTGAAATATGCAAAATTTCCATCCTTGGAAAATGTTCCAAGTTTCCAGGTTGGATTATCCATTGGATTTTATCTGTGCCAATATATTATGGCACTGATTGTAGAGGCTCGTTTCGAACGATTAATTGGATCAGATGCAAACTTATTTTACAATAACTTTTCGAGTATGGTAAGGGTGAATAATTTTGCCTTAGAAGTGCATGGGCATGCCCGATGCAACCCATTTAGCCTAAGGCTTTCGAAGGGTCATAAAAACGCGATATTCAATGTGAAGTAAGTCTAACTCTCAACCAAAGCTATCCATTTAGACATTGAAAGGTCCTCTATTTAATTTGATAGAAATAAACGTTTTCGGGTGGTACTTGAATTTTTGCTAACGTCAGCAATTAAGTCATTTTTCTGCAATTTTTAAAAAGCCTTCCTCAATAACTTTTTTTGGCTTCATTTTCAGATATAATATAAGTAGTAATGTTTTTCTAAACGAGCTACGATGGCCCCTAAGGCTCACCACGCACTTCCAGTTCTTATAAAATTTGTGAACTAGAACTGTCTAGGGTCATGGCCCAGAAGGCTTACAAGACACTGCGCACTTCCCAGTTTTTTTGTGACGACACTGCGCACTTCTAGACAAATTTTAAAGACGCAAAAGTCCCCTTCGAAAGAAAGCCGTTCTGGTCAGCAAAATAGATACCGAGTTGTAATAAATGAGTTGATGATAATAGCGAAGAGGCTCGGAAATCCCTAGTTATTTTTCTCGAGTTAAAAAAACGTCATTTTTCGATTTTTAAAATCTCGAGCTATCTCTGATGACATCTTAACTCATTTAAATTTTCGAATCATTTCTCGTTTTTTAACTCGGTTTCGCTTCTTTTAAATTTTCGAGTCATTTTCTTTCATGTAGATTCTCGGATTCTCGAGTTATTTTGGCGTTCACTGCAGAAGACTCAAAACACACCCACACACTCTCTAGTTTTCATGCACTAGGGGGGTGGTCCAATGGCGGAAAATGCTAGCTGCGTGGAGGCAAAAAAACAAAGTTGATATTTGTTCACTTTTTGCTTCCCCAATTTTTGCCACTGGGGGGATTTTGCTGAACAGCACTTAACTCAGAAATTTTAACCTGTAACTCTTAATATGAACAACTCGGAAATGTTAACTCATTTTGCGTAACTCGACATTCATTTTAAAGACCGAAAAAAATTTCATTGCGCGGGCCGCTCGCTTGGAAATTTCCCGCCCTGAAAAAAAGTCAGAAGTGCGCAGTGTCACTTGAGCCTTCTGGGCCATTGACCCTAGGCAGTTCTAGTTCACAAATTTTATAAGAACTGGAAGTGCGTAAAAACTAGAAGTGCGTGTTTTGAGCCTTCTGGGCCATCGTAACGAGCATGATAGATGTATTCCAACTGTACCATGACATACTTTGGAGGAAAAGAAATTCAATTTAGCCTGGGAACCTATTCTGGTCTGAAAAATGTTTTGGGTCTGAGATTTGAATCCATTTTTGACCCCTATGTGCAGAGTCTCATGCTTGTTAGACTAGAGTCTACTTTGGGCTGAACTTTGCTTTTTGATAATTTTTTATGACGCTGAGTCCATTGAGTTTCAAGCCCGAAGGGTCAATCTCTTTGGTAGGATTTGAAGCCAACAAATCCTACCAAAGTTGCGCGGCCTTGAGCGACCCGCCTGGCTTTTACACAAATGACAAATTGAAACTAAAATTTACCGCTTAATTTCGAAAAATATATCACTCGAAAACAAAGGAATTGCTAGATTCAATCCGTCATCAAAAATACGGCGCATATTTTAAGGCTTCAATTTTTCTTGCCTGAGAAAGGTTAGAGATTGACCTCTAGCCCTTCGGGCTTGAAACTCAATGGCTGAGTCCAGTGAAGTAGACTAGGAGCATTTGGCGAGGTCGCCATTTTGAAAAAAATGTTGAGACTTCCTCGTTTTCAGATGACAGCAAAACTTTCCTGATTTTTGCCCTTATAGCTAGAAATTAGTGAGGTTAAGTATACCGGGATAATCACGACGACGGACGAAAAATGTAATAGGCTAGTGGAAATACGAAATTTGATTGGTTGAAACTCATTAGCCTGTTAAATTTTCGTTCGTCGTCGTGATTTTACCGATTTACTTAACCTCACTAATACCCCGGGTCTTAAACAGATTTCAATTGGATTTGTTTTAGCTTTTGAGTATAATGACTGTAAATGAGTAAAAGTTGACCCCCTGATCATTCCTCTGCGATGGAAAATTGGCCGGCTCCTTTAGAGCTTTAGTGCGGGCACCAATAAGCGAAAAAGTCGCCTTTTGGCAAATTGATAAATTTATTCGAATATTTCAATTCGGGAGGGCTTTATAGACTTTCAGGCTATATTCTGAGCCCTACTGGACCATTCTTGGACTTAAATTTTCGGTATGACAAAGAAATATAAAAACTTTTTCAGAAACCCCATAGAACTGTCACACTTCCAACATAGGCATGGAAAAAAAACAAGAAATGAAGCCGT
This sequence comes from Clytia hemisphaerica, assembly GCF_902728285.1. Lineage (NCBI taxonomy): Eukaryota > Metazoa > Cnidaria > Hydrozoa > Leptothecata > Clytiidae > Clytia > Clytia hemisphaerica. Next base: position 898,097 of record NW_027103598.1, read on the forward strand.
CTTTAATTTTCAATGAAGAATTTTAAGTTATTTTATTCTCCCTAACAATATGCGTGTTTCCATGACTGCTCGGCACGGTTGACGTTACCTAAAAGAAAATCAGGTTAAATTCATTTTCCTGCTTTTCATTTTTCGAAATTTTTCTGAGGTTATTCCTACTTGCTGATTAGAAACCGTAAATCGTAAATCCAAAAGCACTGAAAGCCAAAAATTCAAAAGAAAAACAAGGCAACCGAGATAAGCAAAAATTAAAAAATAGAAAGAAGAGCAAGTTTGCGGTGGGCGAGGGAAAATATACTTTGAGTCGATGACGTCATTATTTTTTTTTAACTTGCCCCCTTCGCATGAACAAGCGAATTGAAGATTTTTTATACCTTAATCGCCTAGCTTCTCTCTCAGATTCCAACAAAGTCAAAACATCTCCTTCACGGACTGGTCCTTTCACGTTGCGGATGATGCTTCGGTTGGTATCGTCGATAAATTCCACACGTACCTGAAAAATGTTAGCTCATTCTGTTAGGTTCCAAATAAACGTGGGGCCTAATTGCCGAGGGGGGGGGGGGGTTGGAAATTGTACTTCTGAAAACAGAAAATAAGGTAAATATAGGCTAAAATCAGGCTATTTAGATCAAAATAAGGGGCCTTCTATTTGACAGCTAAAAATATTCTTAAAAATTAAGAAACAAGGGGTCCTTATAAGGTCCGGGAAGGGTTGGAAAATTATCGAAATATTATCAAGCGGGGAGGGCCGTTTATTTGGAACCCAAGAGTAATAATGATTTTTCGCCTAAAATATTTCTCGACTGCCATTTTCGAGCATCCCTTCCGACGATCAATTGAGAATTAACTGGAGAGAAGAGCCTGTCTTCATATTTAAATCTGATCTGATGTATTTATTTCACCATCAGTATACAAATAAGAAATTACCGCCTGGAGAGGCTTAATCAAATTGTTAAATTGTTAGATGAGAATGGAAAAAGTGCAATCAATTGAGATGTATACGATTCAATTTTCTAAAAATAAGATCAAGTAAAAAGTAGAATGATAAACTAAAATATTCCATAAATGGTTTAAATTTCATATTATGAACGACATGTCTACAGTTCATAACTAATGCGTCAAAGAAAATTCTGTATAGAATTGAACAGTTTCTTTTGTGGTTCCTGGTTTAACTTGTTCTAAGGCTTTTTCAAAATGTTTTTCTGTAATGCTCGTCGCGTTTATATCTTCACGAAGCGCCACAAGTCCTGCTTCTTGGCAAGCTGAACATATCTCTGCGCCAGAGTAACCTTCCGTTGAACGAACAAGTTTCTCAATAGATACTTCACTAGTGATAGGCATAGACCGAAACTGGATTTGAAAGATTTCGCGGCGGGTTTTGTCATTGGGCAAAGGTACGTAAACCATTCGATCAATACGACCAGGTCGGACCAGTGCTGGATCGATAATGTCAGGTCGGTTTGTGGCAGCGACTACGATCACACCAGTCAAGGATTCCACGCCGTCTAATTCTGTAAGGAGTTGAGCAAGAACCTTATCTCCTGCATTATTCTCTTTGCCTTTCCTCTGAACACCCAGGGCATCAATTTCATCAAAGAATACGATAGTAGGTGCTGACATTCTCGCTTTATGGAAAAGCTCCCTCACTGCACGTTCCGATTCTCCAAGGTATTTATTGAACAGTTCTGGTCCCTTGATCGAGATAAAATTAATATCACTTTCAGTGGCTAGGGCTTTAGCTGTCAAAGTTTTGGAGCAGCCTGGTGGTCCATATAACAACAAACCAGAAGGTGGCTTAATACCGAGACGACTGAATGATGCAGAATGCTTGAGAGGCCATTCTACAGCTTCTTTCAATTTTTGCTTCACTTCATCCTGGCCACCGACATCCTTCCAATAGACCTTTGGTACATCAACTGTCATTGCCTTGAGTGCACTTGGACGAACTACACACAATGCGTCGGAAAAATCATCTTTAGTCACCAAATCAGGTAACAATTGATCACGATTCTTACGCTTGATGAAAGTAGAGCCAGCTTCCTTGCAAAGAGCACTCAGATCACCACCGACATATCCATGAGTGGTACTAGCAAGCTGTAAAATATCATCATCCGTCAAGTTATTCTTTGTATCATTTAACAATTTAACAAGAATGTCAGCTCTTTCTGTGGTGTTAGGAACTGAAAATTCAACTTCCTTTTCGAATCTACCAGCACGCCGTAATGCAGAATCGATATCATTAAGCTTGTTTGTTAATGCAATGGCAACAAATGGCATAGATTGGTCGACCGAATCCATTAAGGTACACATTGTGGCAACAATACGCCTTTCTGAATCATTGCTGTTGTCAGTTCTTTTAGGGCACAATGTATCAAATTCATCAATAACAAGTATTGACGGTGCGTTCTCTTGACAATCGGTAAATATGTCTCTCAGGTTTTGTTCTGTTTCCCCAAAAAATTTACTTGTGAGTTCAGGTCCATTAATTTCCCTTGTATATATACCAGGAAATTGTTTGACATAAGATTTCACTAAAAGTGATTTACCTGTACCACTTGGACCATAAGCTAAGAGTCCTTTAGGTAAGGAAATACCGTATTCCTTATAAAGCTTGTTATCAAGTGAATGAAGAATGAAGTCTTTCAAATGACGTTCTTGCTTGTGGAGGCCACCAAATGGTCTTGCAGGTTGAAGAGGTAGTACTTCAACTTCCAAGTCTGGTCTACCCTTACCAAACTCCAAAACTGTATGCTCTTTACTAAACACGTAACCAATTTTGGATTCAATGTCAATTTGCAAGGAAGAAAGTTGTTGACAAACATCCACTTCAACGTTGTCTATTACAATGTTATAGATTACTCCGTTAAAAAGAACATCTAGATGATCTCCAGCACATATCAAAGCCTTGTCCAGGATATCAATGATTGATATTCTGAGTTCGTCAAAATTTACTGACTTAATTCCAGGTACCGTAATTTGAGCAGAATCAGCAATGACGGGCGGTAAAGTTAATCTGCCTAGAAGGACACTCTGATTATACTGACATTGAATCGAACGAAGCTTAACTGGACTGATAACCACATCACCCAGACTGACTTTGGTTGAAGGCCATACAATACAAAAGGTCTTCTGAACTCCATTTGTGACGAGGATAGAACCAGCTACTTGAAATGAACACAACTTGATGGTCGTTGGATGTATCAAGACTAAGTGATTTTGCGATTCAAGCATTGGTTCATTTATAGCATCATTGCTTCTAACCAAAGCAACCAGTCTTTCTCCATCAAAATACGATCCAGTATCAACACCACACTTGTGTTCTGACTTTGTTAACACATTATTATCGCACTGGTCACATAACAACCATCCACTTTTCTGCTTCTTCTTGGCACTCATTTTCATTCACAAGATGCTTCAACACTGAAATGCAAATTAAGAAGGACGATAAGTGTAAGGATCTAGACTGGCACAGCACACTTTCCTCATCCTTCTCAATTTGCATTAAGCACCCATCAGTCTCATTAGTCAGACTAAAGGAAAAGGCTATACCATCCAAAAACGAACTTTTCTTTTAACTTTCGAAGTTTCCAGACTGGTAGGCAATGCACTATGTGATTCCTGCTTATCAGGACTGTATGTACTACTGACACCAATGCAGCATTTAATAGATTTTCCAACCTTTCCCACAGCTCTTAAATATTTAACAAGAGAAGAGTACCTTAACCCTATTAACCCCAAACTGATTTGATTTTTATAGCCCCAGGGGAAGAAGAGCTATGGCCATGAAAATTGGTACAGATATTCTTCATCATGACACAAAATTCCAGAAAGAAAAAGAAATTGATGACATCATCCAAAAAGCAAAATTTCCACCAAAATATAACAAAAATGTCAATCCAATAAAAATATTCAGATTTTGTTTGAAGATTCATAAAGATAAAAATTGTTGCTTAACATACACGCTTTTTTTTTATAAGAATAGTGTACTTTGGTTGAGGGTAAGCATTATTCTTATTTTTCTATTGTTCTAAACAATAGGCCTATCGTTTTAAACCCGAAATCTCACCCTGATATTCTTATAGAAGTTATTCTTATAAAAGAAAAAGCGTGTAATTGCCGGTTTGCATTTCCATTAAGAATTTTTAATATCCATGCGAAAGATGAGTAAACGTCATAAATGATGACATCAACTTTTAAAATTATTTTTTCAATAGCATACCATAGTGATTCTAAAAATAGACATCAAATTTACTGTTTGTCCGAGTTTTGATCCCATCATCCTTTGCATTAATTGCTTTCGCAAGTCAATTACACTTATTGACGATACAAAAGTAATAACTTGCACGCATTACGAATCAAGATGAAAAGGATTGTGGGATTGAATTTCGGTCAAATGTTAAAAGTAATAATTATGACGTTTGCATAGCGGTGTGCTATTCACATTGTCAATGCCTGGCATGTGTCAAAATTTGAAAATGATTGCATAAATAGTTCAGAAGTTATCAGCACTTTAGAAATTTGAATTGTAAATGATTCTAGCTGGGCTTTATGACACGTTTCACAAAATAATCAAAACTTGATTCGGACAACCGGACCCCAGTTAAAAACTACCACCAAAAATGTTAACTTTCATTGTGCCTTCATGCCTTGGCTTTTGAAATTATAGGTTTGCCCAACTGTCAACTTTGTTCCAAATTTGTACAATTTTAATGAAATTTCATTAACCCAGGCCTACTAAAATGAACTATACACAACCAAGAGTATTCAAACATATCACTGTAGATCCCCACGAGAAAGAAAAAGACTGGCAAGAAATATAGATAGACTTTTTACCTGTGTACATTGACCTTGTGAGCCAGTTCTTCCAAGAATCTTCATAACCTGGAAAGAAAAAAGAAAAAGAAAATAATCAAAAACTACCCCAAATATCTCACATGAAAAATAAGGGAGTTTATGCTAGAGTTATTTTTGTTACAGCTACTTTTTCCTGTGCTTTTAACAAATAAAAATTCTGAGAATCAAGAATAGACTTTACACATTTCACATGCACTTTTTTAATAAACAAAAGTATATCAAATTTGCTGATTGAGCCTTTGTCTGCGTTAATTTTTTGAATTCTAACTTAACAAAGATGGCTGTAATAACACAATTCCAATGAAGTGCCAATTTAGAAACCTCTTGTGCACATTCCAATGAAGTGCCAATTTAGAAACCTCTTGTGCACCTTTCATAAGATATTTAGAGTTTTTTAGTTCCTGAATTTAGGGACAGTGTCCAATAATCTAGGGATTCCCTTTCTTACATCATTTCTCATGCCTTTTTAACAACTGGCTCACTGACGCTGCCCCTCATGAAATCACTAAAATTTTGGTAAAAACAGCCTTTAAAGTGGAAGATAAAACATAACCTGTTATCATAATGACTGTCCCTCATTATAAGCAATGTCCCTTTATTTAGTAGTATTCCTAGACTTAACTACCATGTTCAATCTATTGCCTGCAAGGGGTTAGGGAAGGCCAACGCCAATTGCACAATACACCTTTCCCGAAATTCAAACTTCTCAGATATGGCCTTGGAAAATGTGTGCCAACAAAATTGTTTGGGAGGGAAATGAACTCATTATTAGGTGAGAGCACATGTGTCTGATGATTTGGAAAAAACATGTGTCAATGTTCGATCAAAGAAATAAGTTTTCACCGATGTCAAACTTTTGACTATATCTAAAGAATTAGTAAACCTTTTTAAGATATGTAAAAAGCTCTCTACTCCCAAATAGTTCTAGAAAATACCAAGATTAAAATAAAGATTGAAGATGAAAATTCACAAAGAAAAGTCAAACCTTTGGCAAAGTAATTGCCTATAAAGCTCATTTTTCCATGAAAATAGAAAAACTTTTAGATATTTGAGTTCCCCAAACATTGTAGAATTTTTATTACATAATGGCAAAAGAAAAAGAAATAATCAAAATCAAATCAAATCAACTGAATTCAATCCAATGAAAATGTGCGATTTGCATCACACGGTAGAAAAAAGTCATGTGACAGCAATATTGTAGAATAGCTGTTCGTTATATTTACAGGATAAGAAAACAAAGATTCAACCAGGGGGTTATATTAATAGCTAGGGCTTTGTAAGGCTAACCTTTTAAGGGAAATGTTTTTGGTTTTTCTGAAGTACATAAGATAGAGGAAGACAATTAGGGGAACGATTCTATCAAAGGTTATTGGTTAAGAACGTTGAGATGATGGTCTTTCTTACATAACTTTTTATTGCAGTACCCCTGTTTTATCCCGGTTTGACAACCGGTAGTCAAGTACATCAGAAACATACCGGAATGTTTACATAAGTTTCAAAAGCAAGAACAAAAGTTGGAATTAGTACACCGTTTAAGCTGAGCCTGAGGCTAAAATAAGGATTTTCTTTTGTCAATGGCCCCTAATATAATGAATAGAAAGAACATACCTAAATTTGAGGGATTTTAATTGATAGAACTTAAGAAAAGCTCAAACTAACTTAACCTAAGGAAACGCAAGCAAAAACAGGTACCTCCAGCAGTCAGGGAAATCCCTCAATTGCGGTATATACATAGCAATTTTTTACTGCAATAGCAGTACCGCAATTCCAGTATATTCAAGAAACAGAAGGAGAAAACAGGCAATTTTGGTACATGATTGATCATACCTTTTTAACGCACAGACAAAATATTTTTGCTGTAGATCAGATTCTTTTAATAAAGAAAAGCTATCTTCTCGTTCGATTTTTTACAGTTGATGTTTGTTTATCTTTATTGACCAGCACTATATGTAGCCATTACAAGCCTTTGTAGGCTAACCATGAATGAAAACTACCACAATTGCAGTATACTGCAATGAGGGATTTCCCAGACTGCCCAGAGACCAAGCGGTGGAGAGCAACAAAATAATGCGCACACAGATTTCGAAAAGTTAGCAAATTATCAGTAAGTCAGACAACACACACAAGTTATTTGAGACCCCAGCAGGATACGCAGACAAAAGCAGGTTTGTTTACACCATCCCAGAAACTACAAAATGGATAACAGGAAAGGTGTATTAGGGGTCTTCGACACAAAACTTTTGAATTTTTTATCAGCATTGGGCCAATAAGCTTCAGACCCCACCCCCACCCTTGCTCTTATCGGCCAAAATTTTTTAAATGTAACTTTTACATCTTTGAAAACACAATTTCCTCCAATATTGTCCGCCATCGCCTTCCCACCCGTCATCGTTGAATTTTTGTCTATTTGTGCCAACATTGAGTTTTTTCATACCATTGATATTGTTAATCACAAATTTAAAATGAAGAGATGAAGTCGCAACATTTCGAAGGTAAAGGCAGCGCGCTGGCCAATGATAAAAGAGTTTTTTTATCAAAGCTAGTTCAAAACTGTACTTTTAAAGCTGCGAACAAGCGCGCCACGTGCATTTGCGTAGGGTAAAATGGCGAAATGCGAAAATTGAATTTGGCAAAAAAATTTTGAAAAATGACCCTACAAGATTTGACTATATCTTTTTATTCCATGAAGAGATTACTTTCAAATAAAAAATGTATTAACAATGAATGGGTAAGCTTTCTAGAAATCCAAACATAAATTGTATAGCTTTTACCAAAAAATAGCACTTTAGGATCAGAAACAGTCAAAAACCAGTTTTTTCCAATTTTCTTCGAGTTACAGGAATTAATTCCTTGTTTGTTTTGATCTGAAATTTTCAGTAGGGGTGGCCATCATGGTTCCCTTTGTCTTCGATCTTAAATAGATGAACGAGTATTTGACTGATGCTTATGATTTTTCCATAGAACATAGTAAAACTATTCAGGAACTTAGACCTTTTTACAGAATTTCAAAAAATCTGTTAGTTCTGGAGATATATTGAAAAGTTTACACTTCGTTCGTGTTTCGCGTTCATACTATGCTTTCAGTGGAGTTTGTGGACGAAATCAGAAAGAAATTGGCTGAAAGGATTTTCGTCTCAATACTTGTTCTTTATTTGTACTACATGGAACCCCCCCCCCACCCACTTATCGGCCCAATGTCGATAAAAAATTCGAAAGTTTTTTGTCAAAGATCCCTTAGTTGCCTACCAGCTAAAATTTTCCTATGAAATGAGTTTAGTTGCATAAAAACTGGTTGTAAGGAATTTGATTACGTTATATGAAATTTGAAAGAGTGAATATTGATAACATGCGACTTACACGAGCTAACTTTGGTTTGTCCATGTTGTATATAATCTTTGTGGAAGTTCTGTACCCACGTTTGACGATTTGAAAAGAAAGTTGGCCGACATGTAAAAATATAAAATGCGCATGCAAATAATGACAAAAACCAGATCCTTCAGCTTAGGTCAAACTATCCTACATACAAATAAAATACATAAAACTTTGAAAATTTTCATTTTTATACGTATATCAAATTTATATTGAGTTAAAATTTTTTAGATTTAAAACCAAAAATAAAGCAAAATTCCTAATTTAAATTTACAAAATTGGTCTGTAAACTACACGTTTTATTCTGAAGCATTTACTTCTCAATTCACAGAGAAAGTATTGCTAGGCTGCTAAGCTGGTGCGGAATTGATGCGGGAGCTTCATGGACGAAAATTAGCCAAAATCAAACTGTCAAACACACAAAAAAAATGGTATAGAACGAGTTTCACTGGACAGGGTTCCTATTTTCAAAAGTCTGATAATTGTCTTTTCAGCTTTTGGAAAGTCTTAATAGGTAGATAGAGGTAAAAAACCAGATCAGACGGTATACTTACTTTTACTTTCGAGGACAAAGCAAAATGAATCGAACGCTGAATCATGGATTGAAAGGCAATCATAAAAGGACCCTGCCGACGCACCGGACTGTCTGTTGTATTTGTCCGGTGGCAAAAAGTATCCTTTCGCTACAACGGACGCAATAAGTCCGGTGTCAGTCCGGTGTTGCATACAGGGAATTTTGGACGCAGGACATTTTATGAAACAAAAAATTAAGAAACACCGGACGCACCGGACTGGTTATGTGTTTTGATTGTCCGGTGGAGAAAATCCTTCTCCGACACGGGACATCCGACTTCCTTTAGTCCGGTGTAGAGATTGTCCGGTGGTAAAAAAAATTCTCATCTTACACTGGACTTTCGCGTGTCCGGTGTTCATTACATTAAGTCTGGTGCGTCGGCAGGGTCCTATCATAAATATTGACATTCTATTTTCAAACGTTATCTAATTGCAATGGAATATTACCCAGGATTTGCGGTTCGATTGCTTCGATACACTTGTCTTGTGGCGGTACTGACGCGCTTTTGCTCTATTATCATGTCTAAAATTTGAGTTTGAGTCAACTCTCCTGCACCCTGTGCCTGTCTTGAGGTGCATTTTTTTAATATCCAATTTATTTGATAACACAAATTTGTCCTAAAGGTGCTCTTTCGATTTGAAGGCATTTATTGATATTTGGTGGTACTATTATATATTATGTTTTCCCAGTATATTTGATCCTATAGCACTCTCCTTTTTTGAAGTGAGTATATCTTGAGTAGCGACTCCAGAAGTCATGCAACTTTCGTTGACGTCAAACCAAATGTTTCATTTTTCCGTGAACTTTGAACCCTTCGAACTTTTTTTCTATGTATGCTAAAGCGTTCCGGTTTTTACTAAAGGAAAGCCCGTGATCTTAGCTTTCCAGCGGTATATAACACTGTGGACACGGGCTAGACGGCAAATTGGTAAAATGCCGAACGTTTTGCAACATTTTGAAAATTGTTTGCCGACGGGAGAAAACAAAATTGCAACTATTGATGAACAAATGTGTCTGGAAACGGAGGAAAATGTATTTGAAGGCTGAAACTTTGTATGTTTATCAGAAAAAGGGTGAGGAATTCAAAAATCACATTCGCTAATTTTAGTTCTTTCATTTTCATGTAGATTTTTTCACTTTTTTGTTTCTTTTGCATGGGAATGTCCCAAAAAAAAGTTTTTTTTTCTGCCGAAATTGATTTTCTTTTCATTTGGAGTTTCTCCTTTCAGAAAAACTTATTCTTTACTCATAAGTTTTTGTTCCTCTATTTCCAGAGGCCCCTTGAAAATGGGTCCTACCACCTTTTTTGACTCATTTCAATCTTTTCCAAGCTACTTTTCTTCAAAAACAAAAATAAAACAATGCAATGTCTTCTTTTTTCAAAAAAAGATATATCTTTCGTTATTTTGATAAATATACTAAATATTTTACAAATATTTTTACATAATAATATTCTAACACCATCAAAGAATATTCCCTCCAAATTTCAGGTCTCTAACTACACTAGAAAAAGAGATATGCAAAATTGAAGAAGCATGACTGGAAAATTTTTTTTCTTCTCTTTTTTGACATTTTTCGAATTTTTCCAAGCTATTTTCCTAACCTTTTTTTTGACATTTTTAGTCAAATCTTTGACACTAAAATTTGAATATCTTTACAACCACTTATCCTCTGGAGGCCTATGACCCCTCATTTTCTTTCTTTTTCAAAGCTCTACAAGATAGGATAGGTTTTGAAAAAAAAATTAAAATTTGAAAAATCTTCTGGAGTTGCTATCTTGAGCTGTTTGAGACTTTCCCAAATGCGTATAGTTCCTCCTATGCTATTTGCTTTAAACCTATCTGAATAAGATTCCTCTTATTTGCTTTGAATAAGATTTTTTTAAGTCTTTGAATAAGACTGACAGTGCCATGGTTCCATAGAACTGAACAGTACTCCAGAATAGCAAGAGTTTGATATATTTGTTGAGTTTGAAACTTTGCAGACTCTTCTAAAAATGCTGAGATCTACTCATCAAAACGAAGAAGGAAGTGATTTTTCACATTAACATAAAAATTTGCATTTTTGGACATATTTTCTATTTCTAGGGGATTAAGTCTGCCAAATCAGATGGACCCATCTTTGAGATCTACTCTTCATGCTCTATTAAATTGTACAAAGTTTACAAAGTTTTCTCTTTCTTGATTCTTTTTTTACGGTACATCAGAACGCCTACAGTACAGTCAAGTATCAATATTTGAGGTATTACGAAAATCGCTACTTTTTGCCGTAGTAATCGCTTTCGTTTTTAACATAAGGTCTTAGCAACAGGTACCCCGGGCATAGTTACGGGGCATTGAGAAAAAATCATGACATAGAATTTCAAAAAGATTCACGCTATCATATTCTACATTACAAAATACACCTGTTCTATGTTGGTTTTTTTTCTCGGTGTTTTGTAGGCTTAATTATCGTCATGCAAAGTAAATAAAACCCCCTGGAAATCTTTAGGTTTTGATAAGCAAAATACTTACATACTATTGTTTACTTTTCAGGTATTCATCCAATCAGAAACTTTCAACCAATCAAAATTCAACCGTGACGCGGGAAATGATCCAATCAGAATCCCGAAGCTAAAGACTTACAGCCAATCAGAATTTGTTAGCGAGCGGTATTCATCCAATTGGAATCGCGTAACACGAAAGCAAACGTGAAAGTAAAGGCGGAAATATATTCTTTTTTCGACGTGATTTGCATATATGAGAACAGAAAGAAACGCCAATTTGTCAAAGATTTGTTTAAAACCACCTTATTTTTTGTTGAGTATCGCCTAAATTTATCGAAAAAATATGCTTTTCAACATTAATCTTAAAATCTCTTTTATTGTTAAGTATCCCCGGGGCGCTCAACGCCGAAAGAAAAATAAGCGTGCGGAACCGCCCTCGTAGTTTAATCCCGGGATTGAAAAAACCTGGAGAAAACCTTTTCCCTATAATCCCATATAATTTAGCTAAGGAATTTTAAAACACGGCATTTAAAGTGAAACAAGATGGCGAGAAGTAGTGATTGGAGGTTTTTGTAATTAGACAGCATGACAAAGGTTTGTTATATTTTAGCATAACAAAGACAAACTCAGGAGGTAAGGTAAATTGCGTTTTGACTGCTTTTAACTGTTTTTCTAATAAAGAATATCTTCAAACTTGACTTCACTGGCCTACCTTAAATTTTAGTGTATAAAACTTTGATCTCCCTTAGAATAAACCCATGATAAACCCAACTTATAATGTACTGAATTTTGTCGATTTTTTATGAACTACCTGATGTCCCAGAAAAAATTCTCCCTCTTTGAAGTGAATTTTCCTGAGTTCTATCAAATTGTTAAAGAATCAATCATTTTGCATGGGAAAGAAAAAAGGATAAACTTAAATTTTGAGGGGTCAACTGTCAAATTTGGTCAAAAATTTATCATCTAAATTCTTCGTTACTTTTCAAAAAAGTAAAAAGAAGACGAAAAATGAGGGTATAAAATCAAGACACTTGAAGGGACAAAATTTTACTGAAAGAACATTCAGCATTTTCGAGAAATTTTCAGCATTCACAAAGTTTGCAAAATTTCAAATGCTAATTCTCACTTTTTGTGTCCTTGGCTGCAAAATTTTTACTAAAACGTTATTTTATGTTATCGTTCACGGTGATTTACTATATACCTCTTGAAATATTGCAAACATTCCCATTTGATTTTATTCTTTGCACATTCCTTTCTGTAAAATATTATTCTTCTAATGTAGTGGAAGATACATTTATCTTTGATTTGGATTTTATATATTGGTTATGATAAAGGGGTCTTAAACTCGTTATGACTTTTTTTGCTCGAGATTTGGTACATTTTGTGTTTGGTGTTAAAAAGTAGGAATGAGGTATGTAATATCGACAGGGAGTTAAATAAATAGTACCGCATCTACCATTTGACAACCATCATAAAAAAGTGAGTTCAAACTTTTTTGATGTTGCAAGTATTTAATTTTTCAAATATACCTAGCATGGTCAGATTTATCCACAAATATTGTGTCCTTGTTAGAATTTGTGTAAATGAAAGTTTATCGTGAAAGTTGATAAAATGTCCTGTTTTTCAAGGATACAAGAGATTGCATCTCTCATGCCAAACCAAACGAAGCATCAAATCCAGGAAAGAATAATGATAACACTTCATCATCAACCATTTCTTGTAACAATCACACAAAAATCAAATCAATTCAACTCATTTAAAAGCATAAAAACCAAAGAAAAATAGCGAAAGAGCAGTAGCAACCAGTTGTTTATTTTTGTCGCCATCTTTATTTTGACTGTTAGAAAGCAGTATGGTCCGATCAAAAATACGCTTTCGAACCGGGCCATGTTTCCCGATCGGCAAGGAACCGTGGGCATGTTTTCCGGTGAGGTGTCTCAAAAGAAATGTACTCCGCTTCGAAAAAAGAGCACTCTACTGTTTTCCCACTCGGAGCTCGATTTAAAAAGAAACTTGGAAAAAATCCATAATGGCTCCCCCACAGCTCATAGAAAATTAGACTTTTAGTATATAGACTAGCCGTCACCCGGTGTCGCACCCGCCGAGGAGTAGATAAGCTGAACGCATCATAAGCCCTTTGGATGGTGGGGAGGGTAAAAAGATCTGATTTGTAAGATCAAAGAAAGTAAAACTACCTCTCTAGGTGGCTGAAAACTAAAAATATTGCAAATTTAATGCTTTGTGACGTCATTTGGACCCTAAATGACGTCATCGAAACGGTGATAAATTGTTCACTTCACTGGAATGAATTAATTATTTACCCAAAAGATTCTCTCGCTGATTTCCGATCGAATGAGGGGTCAACCATTGCTTAAATCCTTCTCAAACTCAAGATATTGTATTTTTCCGTTTTTGATGACGTCATCGGACCCAAAAAGCCCTAATTTGAATATATTTATTTTCGAAAGTCTCTATATACCCTCTTTTACCCCTCCCAACGTATTCTAAATTAAATTTCCGATCCAATGAGGGCTCAACCATCTCCTAACTCCTTTTCAATCTCGAGTTATCACATTTTTCCTGTTTTTATGACGTTATCAACTAAAAACGCCTGAAATTTCAGCCAAATTTCAAAGTCACTTTCAAGCCTTGTAACCCCTCCCATCTTATTCCCCTTAGAATTCTCGATCCAATGAGGGGTCAACGGCCTCCCAACTCCTTTTCAAACTCGAGATATCGCATTTTGAAGTTTCTCCCAAATCTATGACGTCATTGGGTCCCTTTACCCCTAATGTTTTCAACGGTCAATTCGCGAATTTAGAAATTTTTGCGGTCAACAGGTACCTTGTGCCCCAAGGGTCCCAAAAAAACAAAAAACGTCAATTATTTCCAAGGGAAAGTGGGTTTTTAAATTTGCGAAAGATTTGCACTGCAACGACTTCTTAAAAAAAACGCTAATTTTTACACTCTTCCTTGACCACTTTCGCTTTCGTTTTCAACCACCCAACCACCCACCCACCCAACCATCCAACCAAAAAATCGGTCACGTAACTCTCGAACCCCCATCTCAAAAATCCATAAGGGCCCCCTCACGGCTCACTCACATTCTACGTTTAGTAATATAGATGACGTGTCCCCCAAAACGTCTATCCAAATTGAAATCTTTCTAGTGAATTCAGAAAATAGGGAATGTTGAAAAATTTTCTTGTGAATTAAAGGTTTTGTTTTTACATAAGTGTTTCCGTTTCATATCAGACATGTTTCATATCAGGACAGCAAAAAGTGTCTTTCTTTTCCTTATTCTTTTTTTAAGTTTTTGGCACTCAGTCATTAAAGTATAACACCAGTAGGTGTAAAAAATTACAAAAATTTTGTTGTAAGTACAATTTTGTGACTTACAAAGTCACATTAAAAATTATCGAAAGGTAAGCCAAAAAAAAGTACATTTAACAGCTAGAAAGTATGTAAATTTAAAACATTTTTTAAAAAATTCAACCTTTCCTCTGTCAAGTTAAGAAAGTCCCATTCTAAGATCTCTTGTCTAATTTGTGTTGTTTACATTTCTAAAAAAGATATAAATTTTGAGTTGAAGCCACATTTTAGCCCGGTTAACGAAAAAAAAAGTTATAATGTCTTAGTATTACCCACAACATTGTAAAATTTCAAGACTTATCGATTTTTAAAGACTTCATCAGCTATGACAAAAAGTTGTTTTTAGGTATTTTTCAAAATGTCACACTATTTTTGATTGGGATCAACATCAAATTACTATCAATAGGTATGAAGGCAATGCCTTACAACTTATAAAAAGTCAAAATTTACTTTTCTCATTTTCATACAAATGATTGTCAAAACAGAGGTTAGTGGCCCCCAAAATATCGATTCAATTAAATTGAAATTGTTAGAAACCTGTCTCGAATTAATGACACGATAAAATAATAAGTTTTTGATAATTTTGAAAAAAAAATTGATACCAAACAATAAGTATTTCATGCCTGGCTGAGTGCAATGTTAATTGTGAAAATATTGGATATTCATTGGATGATCTCAAAGATGAACAATTCTTATTTCTAAATGTTTTAGACAAAAAAATGAAACTTCGTGAAGGAGAACCTCCAGATTGGAATGATCACGAAAACTTTGGACCGTTGTTGCTAAAAGAGTTTGACCATCATCCTGGAGATAATGTCATTGATAAAGCAGTCTTTTTTGGCACTAAAGGATTGATCGTTGGTAAGCCTTTACTTCTATTTCTACTCAAAGTGTAGCTGAAAGCTTTCCTGTTTTTTTTTTACCTCCCTTGAATCCCTTTTCCTTTTACAGAGTCTTTCACAAAATGCAAAATTCCTTTGAAGGAAAAGATCTGACTGCATTCTTCATTTTTAATTTTTTAGGCAGTCTTTATGGTGGCTTCCACGCTGCAATCTTTGAACCAGCACTAGGAGTCAATGGATTAGGTTATGCTATGAGACACATAGCAACTTTCGGTGCTTTGACTGGTATGTACTCTCAAACAAAGCTGCTTTCTTTAGATATAAAATTCGTGAAATGTTTACAGTGCCGTAGGAAGCATTTTCATATTGAGGGGGCTGAAGTTTAGTGACACCGCGAGGGCCAACCATGGTTTGGCCCGAGGGGGGGGGGTTTTGAAAATTTGAGCTTTAGATTGCTTGAAAATGCACTCAATTGTGACAATTATGACAAATTAATAAAGAAAAACTTTGTATTTAGCAAAATTACCATTTGTGAAAAAATTATTGGGGGGGGCATAGCCCCCCCCCCTTGCCCCCCCAGTTGCTACGGCACTGGTTTAAATACCATTTATTGTTTGTCAGCCTTTTTATTGGTTTTTAACATAATTTGACGTGTTTGAAAGGTTTTACTACTTAGAAATTAGTGTTGGTTTAATTATCTTTTGAATTTTATGATCGATCAAATGAACAAGTGCTAAATCAAAAAAAAACTTACCCTATGATTTATACAAACTTACTTACCTCAGAATCGTAAAGAGAAACATGTAGATATTTCGTACAACCCGGTATTTCATCTCATTGCTCGTTTTGACCATAATTTGTTCCTTCTCTTTATACGTCAGGTGGTGCAGGTCTTGTGTTAGGTGCAGGAATTCCCATTGCACAAGCTGTTCGAAAGAAGAATGACCCCATCGCTTGGATGTGGGGTGGATTTGCTGCTGGGGCCGTCTTCGCTCTCAAAAGTAAGTCCTTTCACCAACTAAATTTCTAACCAGCTGACACCCCTTTTTACCCCTTGTTAAATGACAGGTCTCAGTGAGTTGATGAGAATTCTTAAGTTAAGACATCATGAATAATTCAAAAGCGTTAATTGATATACCAGTCCAGATACAAGTTTCCCAGAGATTCTGGGCCTTTTTCAAGGAACTTTACTAGCTTTACTGTAAGGACTCGAAATTAAGTTTTCGTAGCACACCCAGTATAAAAACACCTTGATTTTCGGGTAGGTATTTAAGTATAGAAAGCTTCGTAATTTCATTTCAATGTGTGTAAGAAGCTTTGGAGAGGTTTATGTTGATTTATGTAATTTTTGGCAGGTTTTGATCATTTATTTTCGAGGAAAATAGCTAAGTAGAGTACTCCTAATACGTTTTGGACAACAAAAGAAGTGTTTTTCTTAAAGAAGAAATACTAACCTACTAGTACAAATATTGTTCCACTTTTCAACAAATTTACACGATTTCTTTCGTTTACCAAATGGTTTTAATCGTTTAAGAATCGTACCAATTTAAAGTGATGTCAGGCTGAAACGTTATTAAACGATTTTAAACGTTTTTCTTTGAACAAAAAGTGGTAAAACGATTTGAAAAGAAAGTCTTCAAGTTAAAACGATTTCCTAATTAATTAAACGAATTTGAAACTATCAAAACGAATTTGAAACTATCAAAACGAATTTCTTACCTCTAAAACGAATTTCTTACCTCTAAAACGAATATCTAAACTAGTAAACAAATATCTGAAATATTAAACGAATATCTAAACTATTAAACGATTACTAGCTAATAGCCAAGGCTTTTCAAATCCCCAACCATAATAAGCAAGGGATTTTCTACCTTGTTGACTTTAAGCTCCTCCATTTTATCCTCACTGGCTAATAAATTCTCACCGGGTCACTGAGACAGGGGTGTGATAATTCTTCTTGCTCCCCTGTGTGCGCAAACTAAAACCAGTTTCTTAGCCCCTCTAAAAAAGTCAAAGCACTCGTTATATATTTTTGGAAAGCTAAGGGGTAGGGGAATCAAAGTAGCATGGACTTTCACACCGACAATTAAGAGTCCACATATTTTATATATGGACCTATGCATTGTTTCTCCACTCTTGTACCTTTACTTGGCCATGTCTGGTACACTAACTGATTTTTGACGAATTTTAATGGGGCAAAAACGATTTAATTTTATTGAAACGTTTTGCCTCCGGATGGAACGTTTTTCTATTTAAAAGAACGATCTATATAAACCTAAAACGATTTTGAGAACACCAGAACGATTTTGAGTACACCAAAACGATTCTGAGAACACCAGAACGATTTTGAGAACACCAGAACGATTTTGAGTACACCAAAACGATTTTGAGTACACTTAAACGAAATGTGGATATTTAAAACGGTTGTAAACGATTTTCAAAATTTAAAACGAACGAAAACGAATTCCTTTTCATAGTTTGTCAGTCATCGTTTAGAAAACGATTTTTCTTCTAATTTTTGGCTACTAAATCGTTTCATACCTTTTCACTGTACGATTTTTTCTCAAACGATTAAAACAATATTTGTACACGGTCCCTAACTCTAATATTTAACTTAAAGATCTATAATTTCTCAATAGACATGTATATTTATTTTTGAAGACCCAGTTTTTTGTGAAAAAATCTCATTTTGTTCAAAAATTCAGGGTAGCTTGGGAAAATGATTTAAGGAAGCCTGTTTGAAGACTTTTATTGTGAGGATGCCTGTTTGAAGACTTTTATTGTGAATTCCTTAAACGTCCTTTATAGTGAATAGCCATAACCATTTTTCATTTTCTGATTCGTTTTTCTAGAAAAATACTCGCTGATCTGAATTTCCTATTAAAGGAATCTTCTTTCCATGTCGCTGACCTTTTCACCCTTTTTGTGGTGAAGAAAATGGAGTTAATTTGGACATGGACATTGTACATTTGAAGCAGTATATTTTGGTTTACTAACAAAATGTTGATGTTTCATTTCAGGTGGTCGCTTCGGACGAGCAATACAATACGGATCTGCTACTGGGTTGTTCTTAGCTTTCACCAAAACAATGGGCACTTATCAACGCCCGTACGTCGACCCGTGGGCTAATTTACGGCAGCCGAAACCAGACACGCTTCCTTTGTTCGATAAAGATGGTAACATGTATACACACAAAAGACAAAGTGCACAGGATTTGTGAGAGTATCATCGTATCATCGTGTATCATATTATTTTTTGTAAATTCTTAAATTGAAATAATGTTTTTAAAACCCTCAATCATCAATTATTAATTCAAAAGTTATTCAGTCGATGAAACGAAGCTCCTGAAACCATTTTCGATGTTTCAGAATACAGCAAAACCTCTAATTAGCAAACTATTTTTCCCTGGTCGTTTTCGAGCATAAAAAAAAGTCGCCAAAATTGTCAAGCAGTTTAGTTCATAAAAAAATAGACGGGGGGTGCGAACAATCAAAACCATTATAAATAGACCTTTGCATAAATTACATCACGAGCAACGCGTACCTCGTTTTTCAAAAATTGCTACAGTGATTGATTCTCTAAGAAGTTTACTGTATTTATAAAGGTAACACTTGACAACTCAAGGGATTCAATCACCTTGGTTATGGTTTCAAAACGAGGCAGTTAGTAAACAAGGGACAGTGCACAATATGAACATATTCATTTTTCTTATAAGCATCTAGTTCATCAGAATCAAGTAAATAATTACTGAGGTTAAACATACCAGGATAATCATGATGACGACGGATGAAAAATGTAATAGGCTGGTGAAAATACGAAATTTGATTGGTTGAAACTCACTAGCCTGTTAAATTTTCGTTCGTCGTCGTGATTTTACCGATTTACTTAACTTCACTAATATACCGAGTTTATGTATGTGTTGTTTTCTGCGACGGAGACACGGTAAGGTTCTAATTTGACTAGATCTTGATTGACTGAGGACGACGGTAAATCAGCACTTTTACCGTTCTCGATTTTGCGGGGTAAAACTTTCAAAAATTGTCAGATTCGGCTGAAATTTGCACACTTGTTCCTTGGGTAAATATCTGGGGGCATTTTTTTCATTTTTCAAAATTTTTTATTTTTGGGGACTGGGGACGAGTTTTTCCCCAAAACGAGGCTAAAACTTTGGAGCAGTCTGGAGGCTTCAAAAATTGTCCGAGGCTCAAATTCGTCACACTTGTTCCTTGGGTTGTATTTTTTCATTTTTCAAAAATTTTGATTTTTGAGGCGTGGAGACGAGTTTTTTGCCAAAACGATCTTTTGTGACTTCAATAATGAGTTTTAAAGCTAGTTTGTTTTGCTACAATCGGACCTTTGAATATTCTGAAAATACGTTGAGTCAAGTGCGTTGCGCACGTTCGACTATCGGTAATTAGTTCCTACAAAGTAAACAAGGGATATCACATACTGTGTACGCTAAACTGTTCCTCGTTTCTTTATTGTCAGCCAATCAGAGAGAAGAAAAACATTTGATTTGAATTTTGTGTTTGTTATTTCTTGTGTAAAACTATTTTCGATATTGTGCTGCGCGCAATACTTTCAAAGGAACGATACAAGACGCCCACCAGCCGACCCTCAATTCACGCAATCACGCAATTTTTTTTCGAAATTCACGCATTCACGCAAATTTTCCTCGAGTTTCACGCAATAACCCGATTTTTCAGGAAATCGGAAAAATCGGGGAAATATTAGAAAGTTGGGAAAACTGCACATTATTTCTGGAAAAAAGGGAAAATTCACGTATTCACGCACAAAATAGCCATTTTTTTCCCCAATTTTCACGCATTCACGCATTCACGCAAACCACTGGAGGGGGGGGGGGCACACAAGCACTCAGCAAATGGGAATCTCTAGCTGTGCACTAGATGGCGTTCTAATAAAACGATTTGGTGGAATGCGGCCTTCAAACGTTCATTCTCGATTACAGCTACTGGCTAATGCTAGTACTATTATGAAATCTCAGTGGTACACCCCAAGAACGTTTATTGTTATATCTCATTTTATTTTGTTGTTTTCGCGAGATAACATGGATATTTAATCGATATTTATTAAACTCTCATAAGAAAGTCAATGAAAAGATTTAAAAGATTTGGCCACTCCGGTCCTCCTTGTCGAACACCGCTCGGTTGTATCAAATGTGGTTTTTTCAAACGTCAACGAGGTTTCTTCGTACAATTTTTCAAGAATGGATTTTGGGTATCCTTAAATCGAAGTCTGATTGAGTCGAACATCCATTTTCGTGGGGTGTGGTCGAACGAAGACGATGCTATAGTCCGTTTAGAGGGTCAGTAAACGCGGGAAAACATATATGCGCAGGGTCAGGGCGTCAGGGCGGTTTACGGGAAAATAGTGGTGGTTTTACGCTTGATATTGTAAATCCCATTCGTTGTTCCTCAATTCTGTTGAGATCCGTTCTATTCATCGGTCAGTTATGCCTCGTACCAAGGTTGGAGTGTGCTTAGGATAATGTTCACAATAGACGATATCGGCTTTCTGAATTCTCCCCGAATGATTACCCATGATGCATTGTTAGGGTTTGGGTTATCATCCGTGAATTTTTTTGCGCAATGCATCATGGGTAATCATTCGGGGAGAATTCGGTAAAGTCGATATCGTCTATTAGTTTGCTTATTGTTGAGCCGATACTCAAGCCTCTGTAATTAATAATAGGATCCTTAATAAAACCTTTGCCTTTCCATCTTCGATCTAGAGTTTCCCCATGATTTTCCCATACATTTAGTGTCATTTTCTGAATAGCGTCAAGAAGAGCTGGGCGCACTCACAATTCTTTAAGGGATAGTTCGGTCATGAAATCAATTTTTTCTTATGGTTTTCATCAGATTCTTCATAAAGAAAGAGTTCCAACGATATATACTTTTAACTAATTTAATTTTTGTATTGTTTAAAAATCTGGCCTTTTAAAATCACTTTTGTATAGTGTACCTTTTTGCTTACGTCACACTCGCATAAGACTTTATGAACGAAAATCTTTATCTGTTTATTATAAATTTGTTCAGCGAGTTCGTGAAGTGTGTAAAGGTCGTGTTCCACTTAGCTTTTTTTGGTCGCCGCACAACGCGCACGGCTCGATTATCGCATAAATTAAATAAATTAAGCCTTCAAGGCTTGTTGCAATGAACGGCGTGAGCTTTTTTGAAAGTTGAAAAATTTCAACTTTTTGCGCAAAGCTGTGCGTCTCTTCTATTGTTCTTTATGAAGTAGCCAATCAGAGAGAAGGTAAACATACTGATTGTGTGTTTATTTTCATCATGTACAATTGCTTTTGTTTTGATTTTCTCTTACGCGCAACTTTTTTCTAGTTGTCAATGGAAGTATAAAAGCGCTCTGCGCACAATGCGCTCGAGCCGTGCGCATTGAACGGCGACCAAAAAAGGCTAAGTGGACCATTATCTGATATTCCGATGGCGTATTGGCGGCCGCCCACGCTAAAGCTCTAAAGGAGCGGGCCAATATACCATCGGAGAGAAATAGTAGTCGTCCATTGATGTGCCGACATAAGTTTAGCCCCCATTTTCGGGGCCGTGCTGAACGCTCAAAAATTGTTTTTTTGAGATCTGGCGCCTCAAAAAGACCGTCAAATCACTGTCGTTAGTTACCACGTCATGAGTAAGTCGGCAAAAATTACAAACAACATGGCTGATGTAATTTTCAAAAAATGTGTGCTGTATGGTTGTTTTTGGTTTCTTTTGATGGATTTTTTGTAGTTTAACTGTACTTATCACTCCCTGAATATTAGTTTTAGTATCCAGTGTAATTTCTGTATGTGCACCAACCCAAAAAATGTGTTTCTACCACAGAAAAGTTGATAATCATAACTTTTGTTTTTGTTTGTTTTGATGGCTGATTTTTTCTGCACTTTCTCAAATTTTATGCCATTCAAAGACCAAAGAAACTAAAGCAGGTATGTTCCTATGGGCTTAGGCTTTTATCAGTAACTTTCATGTTGTTATCTATCTTAGACCGTTTTCCAAATATAATATAACTGTTGTCCACCGGCCGACAACCGACAAACAACCGGCTTCAGTGTTCCAGAACTGAAGTTTTTTGGATAAAATCTTTATCAAACTTCACAAAAGTGTTCATTGAGGGTTAGTATTCATTTTCTATAGCTTTGGTTTTTCTTTTAGTGTTATTATAGATGATGATTATGACTTTTCTCTTCTTTCAGGCTTTTTTGTGTACAATGTTATTTCTATTTTGTTTTTGCTTCTGTGATCAGTTTAAACAAGGAAAAATACTTATTTGAGTATTTCTACATGCCCTCCTTGTGAAAAGAATGATAATATTTTGCACGATTCCTTCTCCAAAAAGTTTTGTATTTGAATTTATTTCGTGAAACCTTTTGAAGTTTTTTCTGACCCAAATTTTGTCGGCCATGACACCTTCCCTGTCCAAATTGCACTCGGGCCCATTTTTCTAAAAAATTACGCGGTCAGGCGAAATTCCGTAATGTATTTCTTCCAGATGTTGAAAATTTTCCCGACCTTCAGAGCTTTAGCGTGTCGGAAGAAAATTTCTACATCGGGTGCCAGATAAAGTGGACCACGACCTTAAAGTTTTTTGGATCTCTCCTCTGTGAAATAATTCTAAAATAACTGAAATATTACGACATGTCTTCCAATAACGAGGAAAGTTCTTTTAAGCGCATAATTATGCAAAATTATCTCATTGTTCGAACAATAAAAATAAATTTCCTTTGATCCGCACGTTAGTTGCCGACAAGATTTTAAAAAATGGCCGCCAAAACTCGAAGGCCACCAAATTTGGAACTAATTGTCCATGTAATTTTGCTAATTATGGTCTAATTATCATGAAATATGTCAACAAATTGGATTGGTTTGATTTTAGAATAATTATTCTTTGCATTTCTGCTCTTTGAACCTTCTTTGGCCAGAAGGAAGGAATTTCGCAAAAACAAAATGGCTGACTGGTTTCTGTGTATTTGCTATAATGACCCAAAGAATGGCTTTGAAATACTATGTTAGAGAATTTTTTGATGGTTAAAAATAATTTTCTAGCATTGTAATATGACCAAACTTTAAGTCCATACCATTCTTTTTTGTGGCCTGGCTCTTTTCAGACTGGCCTGGCTCAATGTTTTTGTGCTATTTTTTGTGAACTGTCAGACTGTGTTTTGTTGGAAATTAAGGTTTTCAGTTAGTTTACCTGGTTTACCTGGCTTTATGTTTGTTCAGATGAAAAGTATTCGGTTTAATATCGCTCATTTGATTTCGATATAACTTTTTTCAATTTATTTAGGTGTAAAATATATATAATATAAAAAAAACATCAAAATAATCAACCATAAATTCTGTATATATCCTGCTCCTTGAAAAGGCATTTCAAAAACAGATGGGCGACTTTAAATCAAGGATATCTTCAACAGACTATGTATTGTGATTAGAATTGAAATATATACATCTAACACCCAATGCTGAAAAATATTTTGTCGCAATGATGGTTTTTGAATCATAACTTTAATTTTCTGGCTATTTTATTATAACACCGAATCAATTTGTCACTGGATGGATTCTTGATATAGTGGCTTGGCTGGTAGACTTGGTAGATTAGAATTATCAACAGCGATGATGTAAAGATTGCTACTAACACTAACAATATTTGGAATATATCTTAAAATTTGGATAATGTATTGTTCACACTGTCACTAGAGACAGAGCTCACAGCAGGCTACAAACTGAAATTGTGAGGGTTATTGCATCAGTATATATATGAAAATATTTGGTACCCCAACCACCGTAAAATTGTGATGTATGTCATTTGTAGAAAGTGGACTAGAATATACAATTGATTATGCCTGGGTCATTGACTAAATAAACGCCATCCGCCATCTCATGGACAGAATCTGAGATTTACAAAAATAACGTACATTCAATTGGCTAAAAATGGAAAGAGTATTGAAAGCTTGGATATTACTTTTAAAACATTGTGCCAGATTTTTAATTTGGCAAGACTAGTTTCTTGCAAATGAAAAAAACTATTGCTTGTAGATAATCTTGAACAAATTTATATAGATGAATTCTTTGGCTAGGTAATTTTAACAAATTATATAGAAAGCAAACAGAAGCAAACTATATAAATTAATCAGTCAGTCATCATAATGAAATTAATTTTGAGAGGTAATTCTGGAGGTACTTCTTAATATTGGGAAATGCTCTGACTGTTAATACCAAAATTATTTGTTTGTGTAACTATTTTAATGTAGCGTAAGGGACTTATTGTCTATACTTTGTCATCTAAGTATCATTTTCAATCGTCAATTAATCCTCAGAAAAAATTAAATCAGGTCATCTATTTTCAAAAGAATTGCCTATTTTTGTCTATTATTGTATTGTGTATTTGAAAATTGTTTTTTGTTTGTTTCTCAGTATTACCAAACAATAAGTTAATGATTTTGTATTTTTTGATTAGATTGTGTTATGCCAGTTAACTAGGGTCCTGGTTAAAGATATGTTACATGCATGAGTTACTTTGTTCATTTGTGCAGATTTGTGTCCAGACATTTTTTTTACAAATCTCAAGACTGATAGTTGTTAACAAAAATTACAAGTATTTTTGTGATTTTGGTCTTGATTGGAAATGGTTGACAAATTCTGAAAATTTTCAAATACCTTGAGGGAACCTTTTCAGGCGGGAACTAATTTTGGCAGGCAGCAAATATCCTAAATTTTTTTAATTTTGGTTGGAACTTATTTTGGCGAATAGTGAATTTTTTTAATTTTGGCGAATGACAGCGTAAATCTCTTCTATTTTACCTTATTTTGAGCAATTTTGATGAATTTCAGGGTTATTTAGGCAAGGAAACAAAAAATTTAATTTTGGCGGGAACTTATTTTGGCGAGTGAGCAAAATATTTAATTTTGGCAGGAACGAACTTTGGCGAATTTCGTCTAAATTCCCAAAATTAGTTCCCTTAAAGGTACTTATTTTCTAAATAGGAAGTGATGAGTCAAAACAATCCCATCATTTTTCATTAAATTTTTCACATTTTTATGGTACTGTAATTTTTATCAAAAGGTGTCATAAAAAAGTGAAATGATCAAACAGGCATTAAAAATAACAGGAGACTTGTTAAAATTTTATGTCAGAATCTCCTCAAAAGTTTTGATCAAAATATTGAAATTGAGTGAAAAAATTCTTTAATTTTCAATTCAATTATCAGTCTTTGACCCAAACATTGATTCTATCTTTTCAAAACAATATGATTAACAAAAATTTTTAGAATAAAAAAAACTTATACACTGGGCAGCATCTTTGTTTAAAAGAAAAATTGAAAATTTTTAATAAAATAAGGTCCATAAAAGGCTCTAACTACTCTTGGGTACCTAAATAAATGGGGGTTTGGAAAATAAGCCAGATAGGAGAATTTATTTATTAGCGGGGGAGGGGAAGCTTATTAGGTACCCAAAAGTACAGTTTTATATCGTAGATATAGTTTNATTAGCGTGGGAGGGGAAGCTACCCAAAAGTACAGTTTTATATCGTAGATATAGTTTTAGTGAAATAGAGTTTAAAAAATGTTTGTATGTAAAAATGTCATTCAAGTCCATCGTAAAATATCAAGACTCCCTCTAGTTGAGTGTCTACTACCATGATTATTATTTCTTCATTCCAATATGGATATTAACACATTTAGGTTTATTAAAATAGAAATAGTCAATCAACATCTTGTATATATGTACTATGTCATTCAAAATACCAAAAATATTCTCAAGTTTGCAATCAATTTAATTGAATGTCAAGAGTATGAATTCAATAAGCTTGGGTCAATCATTCCACCATTTATGAAATCAGCCTTTTTAGAGTTTCATATATCTGTAAGTTTTGCAAACACCAAAGTTAAGTGATAATCAAAACATTCACAACATATTAGTTCTTTAAATCATCTGTCTTTTAGTACTGGTATTAGGCCAGGTCGTCCTCGAAAGTTTAAAAGTGTCCTAAAGTCTTTGAAGCTCATCATTTGATCATCTTTGAGTACATCTTTCTGATTAGATGATTTCCAATAGTTGTTGACGATCAACTGTTAGATATGAAGAAGGCAGTTTGATATACGATATATCAGGCTGTCGGGTTTCCTTTAGCACTTGAGGAGAGGAGCCCATATCATAAA
The DNA here is from genome assembly GCF_902728285.1 of Clytia hemisphaerica. Lineage (NCBI taxonomy): Eukaryota > Metazoa > Cnidaria > Hydrozoa > Leptothecata > Clytiidae > Clytia > Clytia hemisphaerica. The sequence goes on from NW_027103598.1 coordinate 924,787, forward strand.
ACTTCAATTTGTATCTTTCTGTTACGAAGATGATTTGATTGCCAGTAAAACATTTTCACATTCATTTAGATTAGAACGAAGTCAGAGTTTCTAATTCTCTAATCAAAGTTTTTCTGCTTCAGCCATTTTGAAAATTTCGACGAAAATTCTGAGAAATTAGTAATATTGATTTTTTGCTGACTCGGCAAAACAATTGTTTTTATTGCTGACGCGGCAAAATTGATTGTTTTCGTTCACTAATTATGCGGAAACCCTGTAGATATAGTTTATTGTATTAGAAAAACAATAACACGCTATCTGATGAGATCTAACTAAGGTGAAACAATGGTTAGTCGTCTTGTTTTGGTTATAAGTCTTTGTTCAACTTTAACTTTTTAGCTACGTATTGTGCAGTCTAAATAAACTTTAATGGAATTATAATATATTATATCGCGGTCCGAAGTTGTAGCTAATATTCGTGGTTTGTTAGTACGTCGGTGCAAGACAAATATCACACCCTTATATAGCCTAGAACATTTAAAAAAACGGCAGTTCTTCGACTTTGAAATGGCATTAGAGGACAAAATACGTCGACAATTTGATATTTATAACAATTTTGAGGTTTAATAGATTTCCAATTTTTTGAGAATTTTTCAAAGACATTTACTTTCGCAAAAAAGGCCAAAATTCCCAAAAATCGCGAATGCTTCTGCTTGCGAACGTTTGTACGCCTTTATAGAATGGTTTAACCCTAAACGTTCCCACATACTCAAAAAATTTAAAACTTTTTAAAATGAAAAAAACCTTTGAAATTGTACCTACAGCTCGACGCACAGCATCATCATTATGTTTTATCTGAGCATTTAAAGTCTTATTTGTTGAACGGTTTGCGCACCAATTGTTTCCAACACGCTTCGAATGGTTTGCTGATGAAATGAAATTTCTAAAATGTCTGCATACACTTGAATAACACTGTATCAGTATAAAGCAATGTCGTCTTTTGAGTTCTTCGTTTCCCAATTTTGAACGATAGTCGATTTATTTTTTCTCAATTGAAAAAGACCTATCATTCTCGTGATGACCATTTTCCACATAAAGTTCCGTTTATCGCAATCGTAAATTACCAAAATAAAATCCAACGAAAATCAACCATCTTCGACACTGGAAAATTTTCAATAAAATAATTTCTCAGCATTAAGTGTACAAAGAATCTTCAAAACGAAATCCAAAGGTATCGATGAGCTTGAACGATTCCAGAAAGACATTGGCTTCTGTCGAAAGAAGCAATCGCTATACCACAATTATTATCATCATTTTATTTTATTTCATCTTGGAAAACAAGGACGATTTGCGCAGCTCAGTTTTCCGAGAACCAGAAGATTCTTAAGTCAATCTGGGTCAGAACAAATTCCAACAAGTTTTAACATTGTAGATTCGATAATTATAAAGTTGTGTTAGTAGATCTTTCTATATTTTTAAGCCTAAAATAAAAATAGAAGAAATTTGAGATTATTCCGAGAATTAGTGAGTGCAAATAAGCATTCAAAGAAAAAAAAAGGAAAATTAAATTCCGCGGAAATTTCTTCCCGTAAGGCATATTATGCAAACACTTAAAATGAAATGAAGGATATGAAGACATTAAAGTAAACACAACAAAACATGTATTGCATATCTTTCCAAAGGATACATATAAGATCAAAAACAATAAAAACTATAACCTAACTTTTTGAGCGCAATAACTTTCAAGAAAAAAGAAATGCTAAATTGTCTGGACGAGTAAATTATCTCAGTTTAATTTTTCAAAAATTACCATTCTATCAATCATGCACATCCATGTAAAAGATGTTCTAATAAAAGTGTATATTATTAACCTACAGGGCTAATTCAAGACTCTCTAATAGTACTTCGTGTAGTCTGAATCGCAGACCTAGGTAGCCCCAGGTAGTATCAAATCAAAGTAAAAATGTATACAAATATGTAAAAATATATATAAAAATCAAAATGGATAAAAAGTAAAATCATAGCGTCCAAATCGAGCTTAATTTATAATTAAAAAAAGCCGCAGGTACAAAATGCATAAAACATAATGCATATTGCATAATGCATAATAGTTAATGAGCCAATGCTTGTTAGGTTTGACTTTGCTTCAAAATGTGTTAAGAGCATAAAGATTGCAATTGAATCTGAGTAAAGATTCATTCAAGTGGACATATGTGGATGTTTGTACCTTTGTTTGAGAAGTAGAGAAGAGACTTCATGAAAATTTTGTCCCTCAGACTTAGCTCAATGCCAATTTGAACTGATGTGAAATCTTTTTAGGGCTTTTAGGTTAATTTTTACTGCCTGAAAAAGATACCAATGACCTTCAGTTTGGCCATTCACTTAGATTACAAGACATTTTATTGTTTGTCTATTAAAGCGGTTGATATTACTTTACTTCAATTTTTATTTTGAATATTTTCAACTACTTGATGATATTTTTTATCTTTTAACTTTGTACTGGTTGCAAGTTGGAGTAGTTTGTATTTTGTTCTTTTTTGTATATATTTTTAAACCTGGCATTTGACTAGACTTTGCTCATTAGTGAGGTTAAGTAAATTGGCCAAATAACGATGACGGACGAAAAATGAAGAGGCTAGCGAGAATCAACCAATGAAATGTTGTATTCTCACTAGCTTATTACTTTTTTTTGTCTGCCATCGTGATTCCCGGTATACTTAAACCCACTATTCACCAGTATGGATTTGGTGTAACTAACGCCGAAGATCTTTGGCGTAGACAACGAAGACCTTTTATCGCCCTGGCGTAAATCTTATTTAGAGAGCAACAGCCGGTGCATTGAAAAAATGCTAGCTGGTGCAGGCTGGCGTAAGCACTCAAAAAATTTACCAAAATATACTCACTAGTTCAACAACACTTGCAGTTGCCGCCACGCAGCCTGTATTTCTTTCGTAAGTGGTCAGGCTTCCGCTCGCTCCTCTCTTCTTTTGGCTTTTGCGCTACCGCTATCGCAGGCTAATTAAAAGCAGAAACCCGGCTATTGAAGTTTCTCCCTTATCGAAAATTTCGATCGCGGTAATCAAAACATCAAAACAGCGCTAAATCAACCAAGTCAAAAAAATCTTATTTTTTCAAAATGGCGGACGATATACACGAGATAATTACATGTAAAGTATGTCAAAGAGAAGCTGGAGGGGCGCATAAATGTGTCAAATGCAAGTGCATTGTCCATTCTATTTGTGGAAAAGCTGTTGATGGGGAAAAAGAACGGCATGGCTCTAAGGTTTTGTGTCGTTTATGTTGTAATAATCATGATGGGAGTAACCAAAAAGGTAACAGTTATCTTAATCATAAACCTCTTAACAAACCTTTCGATTCAAGTCTTTTCTTTCCTCCAAATTGTAAGTTATTTTGCTGTAAAAATTTGATTGATTACATTTACATTATAAAAGTGAGCGAATTCTCCAATCACAATTTGGAGTAAAAATTAAATTAATAAACAATAAAGGGTTCCTTGGAATGCCAAACGGTCTCTAACTTCTTCTTTTGTAGAGACAGATTAGAGCTTGTTTGTTTGCTTCGTTATTATATTACTATAAAGGAAAAAGTATTGGTAAATTGGCCAGTATATAAGAGACTTTAATATAACCACATAAATTGAAAGGAGGGGGCTTGGTCAATTAGAAATGAGAATATGTTTCCTTTTCCTACCTCTCAAATTACATTTGATTTATTCCAGGGTTTAATTTGCTGTTTGTCGAAACATAGATTAAAAAATCATTAGATATTGGAAACTATTACATCAAAATGGATTTCATACTTCGTTTATTTGTAAACAACTGTTAATAAATACTTTCCTGTTTCGTTGTAATAATAAAGTTGTTAATAAATTCGTTCTAATTAATTTCACCTAGCTTGAAAATCTATAGTAGCCTTAAGATAATCCCAGCTTTCATATTTTTTAATGTATTATGTTTACCCTGCTTATTAAAAACAAAGGACCAACTAACAGGAACCTTTAAATATTTTTTATTTTGTAGCAAAAAGTCCTACTGTTTCGACCTCATTAAAGCCTAAAACCAGGAAACGACCGAATGCTCTTGAATAGTGGACAGGCTCATCCAGTAGTGAGGCTCCAGTGGAGAAAAAAGCTGTACGTGAAAAACCAAAAGAGCAGTCGAACTCGAAGTTCGTGTGTTTAGATTGTTTGAGGTTGGCGTGTGGTGACAATAGTGATCGTGACGAATCAACTGCAAAACTTTGTAGGAAAGACAACACTAGTGTAAACAGGCATAAAAGTCACAGGAAAAATTTTTCGATTTCCAAGGTTGGAAATTTCAAGTTTTCTTAGTTGGAAAAAAGATAAAATCCAATGGAAAATCCAACCTGGAAATGAGGGACATTCTCCAAGGTTGGAAATTTTGCATTTTCCATGGCTTGGAATTTTCAAAAATCCAGATTGAAAAAAGCCAAAATCCAAATTTAACAAGGTTAGAATTTTATAAAATCCAAAAAGTGATGACACAGATGTGGAAAAAGAGATTATAAACAAGGTTTTTATTTTTGTGAACAGTCACTCGCTAGCCTAGGCCCGATGGCTCCCGGTCAATCTCTCGTTTTTGTTCGCACAGATACGTAGTTGATCTTAGATCACTCACACAGCTCAGCAGGGCACTATTTGAAACTATGACACAAGTACCCTATGTGCTTCACTGTCCGAACTCACTGCGATTGACCGAGGCCGCTCTGAAGAGACGCCTCACCTGACGGAAACTTACAGCTTGACTGCTCACATTATAGCCTAACATCTAGGTTAGCTATACACCAAAACAGTTTTGAGCGAAAAATCGCTTGTGGTTTTCTCAAAGGACATGAGCAGAAAATGGTTACAAAAGCGTAATTTCCACATGGATTTTTAACGTTTTCCAAACTTTTTGGAGAAACACAAATTTCCAACCCAAAAAGTCTAGTTTTCCAATCGAAAGAGTTTCAATTTCACAAAAATGTAATTTACACATGGATTTTTAAATGTTTTCCAAACTGTTTGGAGAAACACAAATTTCCAACCCAAAAAGTCTAGTTTTCAAAGAAAGGGTCTCAATCTTAGAAAAATGTAATTTCCACATGGATTTTTAACGTTTTCCAAACTGTTTGGGAGAAAGACAAATTTCCGACCCAAAAAGTTTAGTTTTTAAACCCGAGGTATCAAATTTACAAAAATAAGTATTTTCACATCGATTTTTGTCTTTTTTTTTCAATTCCCAAACTGTTTTGAAAATAAAAATTTCCCACCCAAAAAGTCATGTTTTCCAACCAGCCTTGGAAAATTGTCATTTCTATATGGGTTTTTTTCACTTGATTTTTTAAGGGCATTGGTTTATTCTACAAAACCTATGGGTAATTTACGTTTTCCAAATCAGCTTAAGGTAATCGCTCAAATTTCCAACCTTCAATTATAAAACCAAAATTTCCAACCTAAAAATATTGAATTTCCAACCTTGGAAATCGAAAATTTTTTCCTGTGAGTAGGTGGCACCAAGTGCAGAAGAATTGTACAATCGTACCAGCAGAATCGTTAGAGGCTCGAAGCATTTTGTCTAAGAGAAAGAAGAATTTAAATCATACACAAAAATCGATTCCTGCAACCCCCATTGCCGTAGAAACAGAAATATCTGACAACCAGGCAAGCGATCCAGCAGAGGAAAACGCTGTTACTCTTCCCATTACCCCTGAACAATTACGTCCTGAAAAAGTTATTAATAAATCTCAATCAACTCTGTTACAATATAGAGTTAGCTCTGTTGAAAAGCCTGAAGAGGAAGAGAAAGGAACTTTGGAGAAAGTTTTGCAATCACTAGAAGAACTCAAAATTGAAGTTTCGAGTATAAAGAAAGAACATAAAAATGTATGCCAAATCGCTTATTCAAATGGAAAGGAAAAAGTCTTGCTAGATTCGATAAAGAATTGTTCTAATATTAACGAATTAAATAGCTGTTGTGATGTTTTAGATTGGTTTTATGATGAAGAACTTAAAACAGGCATTTTAAGATGTAAGCCATGCTTCAATTTTCATGTTAAAAGAAAACCCACGCTAGCAAGTCTTATACCAACAAAGGCAGAAGAATTCTTGTCGAAAGCAGCCATCGAGGCCAAATGATGGAAAAGCCGTTCCGGAGACCCCCCTCAGCTGGAAATGGCCTAGGCGTTCCGGGAAAATTTCAAAAAGTTTGCTCCTGGAAATGTATAGCCGTTCCCTGGAAAAATTTTGAAAGTTCTCTAACAATTCTCCAGCTGGAAATTCACACGTGTTCCAGGCTGATTTTACGGCTGATTTTACGGAACTTTTTCACAGCTGGTAGAATTTTGAAGCTGTTCCTTTAACCAACTAGCTGGAAATCTGGAGCCATTCCTGGGACGATTTCTAGCTTCCTTTTCTTTTTTTTTGAGCCGTTCCTTGAGTTAGCCAGCTGGAAATCTGAAGCCATTCCTGGGACGATTTCTAGCTTCTTTTTCTTTTTTTCTGAGCCGTTCCTTGAGTTAGCCAGCTGGAAATTTGGAGGCGTTCCGGTAGGTTTTTTCAGAGCTTTAAAACCAGCTCGGATCAAGATGTTTCCTGGAAAAGCACCCTACTGGAGGGGAACGGCTCATTTTGATGTTTTGATTCAGCTGATTTATTAAAAATTGACCCGTTCCACTGCAGTAGGGTACTTTTCCAGAAACCAGGAACGATTAATTTATAATGCAGTTGAATTTTCTAGCAAAATATACCCGTTTACTTTTTTCCGACAAAATATTAAAAAACTCAATCGCGAGTTCACCGTTTACAAGGCGAGAAAAAAAGATCGGTTACTAGTCTTGCTCAAAACTCGATCTTGGAGAGTAATGGCGAAACAGAAATGTTTTTTGAAATTTTTCACTGATTCTCGTATTGTAAAGGGATCTATTTATCCTTTAGCAGTGTTAATATTAACTGAATTAGTTGTTGACATCATTCAACTATACGTGTATAAAGTTTGTAGGTGTATTTTTCAGAGATGATGGAGATACAGTTAGATATAATTTTTAAGGGTGAAATTTAAAGTGTCTAGCAAATGGTTACCAACTGCCAATATGGATTACAAAATGCAATAACATCTCTGTATTTTGAAATTTTAGAACTATAGAATCATGCCTGTTATAAGTCTCAATCAAACTACCTTTAAAATTTGGATGCAAAAGAAAAAAGAGCTTGGATATACACAGAAAACACACAGTGCATCAGGGGGGGGGCACGCAGTTACTACAAGACATGATGTGTAGTAAGTGCTTTTTCAACACTTTTTTTCAGGACCACCACCCTTTGCAGTTACTACACCTTGGTAGTAACTGTTTTCAGAAAAGATTTTCAGGTACCACCCCTGATTTTGAGTGATATCATCAAAAACATGCTCGAAATTACCCTAAATTGCGATTATTTTTCAACCTAACCTAAAGCCATTTTTGTGCTAGATTTTCTTTTAATTTACTTGGTTAACAGCTGTTGAGAACATTTTAATGATAATTAGGGAAAGCATAATTTCAAAGTTGGGTCTGAGAAAAATTTCAAATTTTTTTTCGTCCATTTATAACAAAATATTTTTTTTAACAAAGAATTTTTTCACAAAAAAATTCATTTTTTGTGAAAAATTTTGAAAGTTCTTTAAAAAGAATTAAAATATAAGCACTTACTACACCAAAAGTGCTAGCGTTAGTGTTTGGCACCACCCCCAAACAGCAGTTACTACACTGTGTAGTAACTGTTTTCATAACTTCTGAATACAGTACCACCACGGTAGTAAGTGTCATACTGTCTTGTAGTAACTGCGTGCCCCCCCCCCCCCTGGTGCATTTGCACATTTTCTGGTAACACATCTGACTGCTGGTGAGAGTGAAAGTGAACCAGAAACTGATTCCTCAAACAGCCTACAAAGTGAAACAGATGAAGAATTAATTGTTGCTGATGTTATTGAAAGTGGTGACGAACAACAGACTGTTGATGTCACTGGTGGTCTAGAACCTGAACATGATGATGGCAATGCTCTTCTTCAGCAAGATACAGAGTGAGTGATTCTTATAAATCCCTAAATTGCAGTAGCAATTTTTACTGCAATTGCGGTATAAAAACCAGGCGTAGTTAATCGATATAATCGATAATCTTGAGTAATCGATAAATAATTGATAAGTAATCGATGGATTAGATATCGATTAACTGATAGAATCGATAGGTAATCGATACTCAAGATTTTTTCAAAGCTCGATTATTTATCGATCAATTTTGTCATCGATTGTTTATCGATTATAGATCGATTATACTTCGATTAAATTAAGTATCGATTAAAAATCGATCGGCTATCGATCACAGCTTTTTTGATCGATTACATATCGATCATAAATTGATTAATCATCAATCAAATAGTTAATCGATCAACTATCGATTCGTGATCGATTATTTATCAGATTTTAGGGAGTTTGGATTAACGTTCGACAATCGAATTTCAATCGGTCGATTGCGTTCTCGATTTGGTTCGACTGGTTCCATCGTCGATTCCGTTCGATTGAGATTGTCTGGCCGTAGAAAGTACGCGAAACATATGCAAAAAGGAAGTATTAATATAAAACTTACATGCATAATTGGCATTATATTAAAGTAATCTTGTTGAAGAAAGATAAAAAATTTCCTTCTCTTGAAATCTAAAAATTTAAAACGGCAATTCGGCCACCATTTCACCGAACCTCCAAAGTCATTTGATTTTCAGTTAAGGAACGGCGAATTTAAAAATACACGATTTCACTTTCAATTTACAGTAAGTGAAAATACAGACCAGATATGCAACAGTCCCATGTTTCGACCAATCGTCCCAAGTTAGAGTAGTCGACGGTACCCAAATCAAAACAACATTTTACACGCAAAGAATTTTTTAGTAGACCTTTTTACCGAGAACTGAAAATAATAAAAAGAACCCAGTTTCCTTTTGAATCTAATGTGACCACCATACTGGCCGTCACGGCGTGCAGCCTCTTAGCGCCTAGATAGCGTGTGTTTTTGATAAATAAGGAAGGGGAAACCAGACTAAGTGTGCAAATTATTTTTATCACGTGACTTGAACGTTGAAGCGTAATAAAGTTGTAAAATTTTAATGATGGATGTTGTAAAATTTTAATGATGGATATGAGAAAGTGAAGAGAAAGTTTGCATGCGCTTCATACATGTTTTTTCTTTTATAAGCATAACGTTTATAAGCATATGCAGGCTCAGTTTTTGGTACCTAAACAATGGCTCTATTGTTTGAGAACAATAAAATGCTAAGCATAATGCGAGCCTGATGTAGGGGCAGACACTTGCTTATAAAAAAAAAAACATGTATGTTGTGTAAAATTGTATATAATTTGGTTTCTTTTTTAATTGAAAGGATTGTAATGTTTACTGAACTTCTAGTTTGATGGATGAACTTGTTTGATAAGAATGATACCAAGAATTTCATTCAAGGTTTGTTTTGAATAAATATAAAAAATAAAAAATAGAAAATTTGTATCTTGTTTGTCTCAAGCATAAGAATCGTAAATTCCCTGCTAGCACTTCTGTTTTTTATTCAAAATTACCTAAATGTAAACAAACTGATAACCCTTCCATGGACAAAAATTTCATAAATTGCCAAAATAAAAAAAAAATCTGACCGACCAACCCACCTCCACAATCTAGGGTCAGGTGATGGCAAACCAACAATTATTTAAGCCCAGCCCCAGCTAGATCTATATCGATTCTTTTTTTAAATTGAAGCAAATTATAGGTCCTGCTTTTATATATCATCACAACTCATTGTTGGTGCATTTTTATGTAAACAAAACTTGAGTTCACATTTTTGTCTGATTGTATGTTTGATGGCTTTTTGAAAGGAACTTATGTTCAAGAGTAGCTTTTTAAAAAGCTATTTCAAATTTTTGCTTTCAGATCTCTCAATGTAACCCTCAATGTAAATATAATTCGGATAAAATCAAAGAATGAATGACTAATTTTTCATAGGAATGTTTGATGATCAAATGTACTCTACAACATTGGGGAAAGCATTGAGCACAGTCATCTGTGAGTATAACCTTTTTAAACTGAAATTCTATTACTACACATTTTAATTAATGGAACTGCTGTAAACAACGTCACTTCTCAGAGCTAAATGAATTAAAAAAATTTTCTAGCTATTTTCATTGAAAAGTATGAATTCTGGCCCAAATACTTTTAAAAGGCTTTTTCGTGAAGGTGAATGCCTCTTTATTATATTAAAAATTCTTAACAAATTGCAAGAGTTTATGCTTGTATTCTCACATTCAAATTTTTTTTAAATTTGAAAATCTTTGAAGCTGTGAAATCAAAATTTAAAATGTCCCTAGTAGTAAAATCAATCATTGCCTTAATTTTAAGACTGACATTTTTAAACATTTTAGAACTGCTGATAGTGAAAGAACAATGACTGAGAGTGAAAGAACATTGACAGCATTAAACTTGTCAACACATGATGAAGGAAAAATGAGTGGGTTTTTACAGAAATGGCAATGAACTTGTCAAGGAAATTTATTCAGACAGATAGAGGGAATCAGAATCAAGTGGCGAAGAAAAATCTGCACTAAATGTAGCATCCTTGATGGTGGACAAATAAGTGACTGATAATGAATATGACAAGGATATTGATACATACACAGATACTGAAACAGAATCGGAAAGTTCAAGTGATGAAGAAGAATCTGATACGGATCAAATTGAATATATTGGGTATGTTTTGCTTACTTTTTACTTGATCATGATATCCAATCTGTTTTTCCACTGGTTCTCAACTTCAATTGAGCTAGAATCTGAGAATGTATGTCTGTTAGTCAGTCAGTATGTCACCTCAATAAAACATTTGGACAGACTGGAGACTTCAAAAATGGTCAGATTTGGCTTAAATTTTGCTCACTTGTTCCTTGTTTTGTGTGAATATCTGGGGGTGTTTTTGAAAATTTACAATTTTGTACGCAACAACACAATGGCCTTACTTTTTTCTTTCTTTGTTTGGATATGTGACAAAATTATGTGGTTAGCTCGGTTGAAGTGTGCCAATGATTATAAGATGGTTATCTTTCAATTAGCAAAATGATTTCCTTTCTGATTTGATTTGATACACATGTTATGGATATAGCATGTGGCTCCCTAGATTTTGTAGAGGAGGAGATCTCCTATAAACAACTTAACTTAAATTATTATGTTTTAATAGCTAAAAAAAGACATGGGTACGAGCTTTTTGCTTATAGCTATATAGGTAAATACTTTTGAAACATGAGCAGCCATGTGTCCTACATACAGGTGACAGGGAGAGATCCATCCTCAAAATTTGGCTTTGCTTCAAAGTTTTACTAGCCAAAGGAATATTCTTGCTAAACATAAGATGATTATGTTTATATATTTCCTACTGTCTGGATTTCTGTCTCATTTGAATGGTTTAACTCTTTAAATAATACACAAAGAAATAAGAAAATAACATAAGAAATTTATTAAAGTTTATGAAAATGTTTGACTTCATTTGTTGTTTCTATTTATTATCAACACTTGCCTTTAATTCATGGACATATACCTAAACTTCCACTTACATTTTCATTTGTCAGATATTTTTATGATCAGCCAGACAAAGTCAAGAAAATTGAGATACAAAAACTAATATTTTGTAGTACGAGTGCATAGTGCTTTGTGACTTGGTTTATTGTACACTCAATGATCGATATATTTCATATCTAAAAAATTTGGGTTGGGAGACAAGATACATGGTGACGACGCGCCCCTCGAACTAGCTTATTTTTTCTATTTATTTTTTCATATTTTCATAGATTCCAGAGTTGTTTGCGACTTGCCTGTATCTTGTGATTTTTCAAAAACAAAATTGTCTCTTGGGATTGATATGGAGCGACGCGCTCCTTCTTCCAAGGCGTTTGCGAACTACAATACTTTCCCTTTGAGATGATTCATGCTAAATGGCATTAATAAGCAAAACGATCATAAGAAAAACCACGACAAAGCATCACAGTGTGTTCATAACCAATACAGTTAGTCAGCGTTTAATGAAATATTATTTTGTTAGATCTGGTCAGCTTAGTGGAGTCAGTCTTGGTTTACTTGTGATTTGAAAAATCTAATTTCATATCCTAAAAAATTTGGGCTGGGAGACGAGATACATGGTGACGACGCGCCCCTCGAACTAGCTTATTTTTTCCTTATATTTTTTCAAATTTTCTTAACAATATATATATTTTTAAATTTAGTCAGGAATATTTTTTCCATTTTATTAGAAATTAGGGATTCCAGAGTTGTTTGCGACTTGCCTGTATCTTGTGAGTTTTTCAAAAACAAAATTGTCTCTCGGGATTGATATGGAGCGACGCGCTCCTTCTTCCAAGGCGTTTGCGAACTACAATACTTTCCCTTTGAGATGATTCATGCTAAATGGCATTAATAAGCAAAACGATCATAAGAAAAACCATGACAAAGCATCACAGTGTGCTCATAACCAATACAGTTAGTCAGCGTTTAATGAAATATTATTTTGTTAGATCTGGTCAGCTTAGTGGAGTCAGTCTTGGTTTACTTGTGATTTGAAAAATCTAATTTCATATCCTAAAAAATTTGGGCTGGGAGACAAGATACATGGTGACGACGCGCCCTCGAACTAGCTTATTTTTTCCTTATATTTTTTCAAATTTTCTTAACAATTTATATATTTTTAAATTTAGTCAGGAATATTTTTTCCATTTTATTAGAAATTAGGGATTCCAGAGTTGTTTGCGACTTGCCTGTATCTTGTGAGTTTTTCAAAAACAAAATTGTCTCTCGGGATTGATATGGAGCGACGCGCTCCTTCTTCCAAGGCGTTTGCGAACTACAATACTTTCCCTTTGAGATGATTTATGCTAAGGCATAAATAAGCAAAAAAGATTGTAACCAAATCAATACCAAGCTACAGTTTATTTATATACCAAAGACATGAAGTTAGATAACTTATGATGAGAAATAATTTGAGAATGTTTGTCTTTGTTTTTCTCTTCATCTGCCTGTCTGTCTGTCTGTAACTTCAAAGATGTTCGGTTTTTTTGGGTGAAACCTGGGGTAGTTTTTGTTTTAACCAATAGGTTTACAGTTTCTCAGGCTTTGTCATTTCAAAATTCCAGAATCATTCCAAAATTGCACTCCTAAAAAGTACTTTAGGCATGTGATGAGGAGTGCTATGAATAACTTTAGTAGTAAAATCCAAATTTATGGCCTGTGTTTGATCGCACTCCTCAAGAATTTTAGGTGTGTGTGAATCCCGGGGGAGGTACTAGGATTGATGGGTGTCGGGTATGTGCGTGCCAGACCTCTGGACCCTTACCCTTAGAGAGACTGAATTTTGGTGAAAAGGTGACCCTTAGAGAGACTCAGTGTAGAAAAACCCAACCCTTAGAGAGACTTTTTCACAAAAAATTTCTATAATGGGCCAAAGAAATTCGATTTTTAAAAGAATTTCTCCAATTTTCGAAAAATTTCTCTAATTTTTGAAAAATTTTCTCACTTTTTTTAAAAATGTTCTCACTTTTTTGACTTTTCACTTTTCTTTGACCCGAGTTTGTGAAAAAACCGACCCTTAGAGAGACTGATTTTGACTTTTGTTGTTTTGGTAACCCTTAGAGAGACTTTGGGAGGGTGAAAAACCCTACCCTTAAGGCACGCACATACCCAGCACCCATTTTTGCCTAAGTACCCCCCCCCCCCCCCCCCCGGGGTGTGAATCGTTAATTCAAACAACTGCGACCCAAGTTTTTCTTTATACATACCATAGATACAACAGAACATAAATTTATCTTTAAAAAGCTTTAAGCACTAAAATAAAATCCTCCAAAAGCCAAAGCAAGCTTGGAAACACAAAAATCCTTCCTCTCGCTAAGGGCCTTGGTTTGAAAATGTTTAAATCAAAATGTCTCGTGGATTTCAGCGAATGGCAACATTTAGTGGGAAAGAGGATTTGCTGACTATTAAGCAGCCTCTATAAGAAACTTTTTCGTTAAACGATGAGCAGAAGCCTAGAGACTTCCAAAGACTTAAAGGGGAGTCTTTTATTTTCAATTTCCTAAAGGGGGTTACCACTTAACAGGGGGGATTCCCATAAATATCTGTTCCCATGATAATACTTGAAAATAGTATTTCTCAACCAGTACTATTGAATTATTTCCCCTTGATAATGATATTGTCTAACCTTTTTAACAATAACCTTGTCATTCAAGGCTTCAGGGGACTGAACAAAAAAATTTAAGGAAGTTTTTATGGGTGTTTTTGAGGAGATGTAAATCTGAACCTTTTCAGTCTTGAACCCAAAAATTCAAACCTTCAGACAGACAGGAAATCTAGTACTATTATTCTGGAAAGATGATTCAAGTTCTTGTTGTTTTTGTTTTGATTTTTTTGTTTACTCATGAGGTCTTGGAAATGTTCTCAATCTACACGTTCTATTATTAGTTTTAACAAATTACCAAGATAACTGCTTTTGCAGCATTCTTTGAATGCCAAATTTAAGATGGACTGAAATTAATAATTGAGTTTTAAAAAGAAATCATTTGCTAAAAGAAAACTATTCAAATAATTGATAACCAAATATGAGGCACTATCCCTATCACTGTTATCCAACTTGTCAGATTGTCATACTTTGAAATTGAATTTCCTCTATTTAGCTTATTTAATTTCTTACTTAGACAACATTTCAGAGGAGCCGTGCTTTCAATATGTGAGAGGACCTGGAATATTAGTTGAAAATTCTTCTTGCACTTATGGTAAATGAGAAAGTGAAAAATATGACTTATTTTAACTGCTTCTGCTTACTAGTTTGTTTTTAATTTGATTGTCTTGCCTACTTTTAATTATGATTTGTTACATTCTAGTAAATTTGTGTTCCTTTGAATGAACTACTATAGCATTTTTATCTACGTTTTGTTGATACAATATTTTCAAATTGAAGAAAAAGTTTGAATCAAATATTTGTAATCTGATTAATTTTTTTTTCACTCTAGTGATCAAGTGATTTATTTTGATGGATAATCAGCATTCAAAAGATGTCCAAATTGAAGAAATGGTAAAATTATTGTTCTTGGCTTTAATGGAATATTACATTCTGCTGGGGTCTCAAAAGGGGGTGGCAAATGTTTCATTTCAGGGAGATTCTGAAAAGGAGAAAGAAGGAGAGCATGGGAAAAAAGTTCTGACAAAGCTCATACCATTTGCAGCAAATTTATTACTTAGCAGTTGAAAAATCGTACATTATTGGTTAACTTACAAAGGGCTGAATCACTTTCTGAAAAGTATGCATATTTTTGGCAAAATTTAAGAATAATGGGCTAAACGTCTCAGAGGGAGGGGCAAAAGACGTTTCCATTTTCTGGTTTGGAAGGTAATTTTTGGTTTACAGACATTGGAAAGGAACCTTTAGACCGGATGATGGAAAAAAAATTAAAATTGAATTGTTTTTTTTTCAAACTTGAATTAATGGTTGAGAAAATAAAAGAAATGTGTTTTGAGATACCAGAAAACAACGAAAGTTTTGTAGTAGTTAATTTGTGTTAACGGTGCCATTAAGGAAAGCATACAGTATTGGAGAGCTTTTGTTATTTCCTTTCTATCGCATCATACCATTTCATCCGATACGATCAGTTCCATTGATATCCTGTGTGGCATGACGCCTGCTTTTAACCATGCAGATCATGGCTTATGATTGAAGCAATTCCCTTTCCATTTTAGCTGTTAACTGGATGCTGGACATTTATGCTGCCATACGTTGAAGTTCTTGAACGAAATTTGAAATGATAACAACGTGATAATACTTCAAAAGACTGCCATCGGAGAAAGAGTATCGTGCTATTTCGATTGATTGACGGAGAACAAATTATGGTAAACGATCGAAAGAGACAATCCAACTTGTAATGGTTATATATTGCATGATTTTTTTTAGAAGCATACAAAAATCCGAAAACAGGCTCAGAGATTCTTAGGTCGAAAGCTTGATAAGACTGAAAAATGTTTGAGGGGATGCTTAAATCTAAAGCATAAATTTAGGAAATGCTGAAAATCCGTGAAATTCCAGCCAAAAAAGCCAAAATCAGGAAAAAAATATTTTTGGTAGGCTCAAGCAATGCTTGCCATATGCTAAATTTTTCCCTATATCTGAGCCTAGATATGCTTATAAGTGCAATGCTTATAAACAAACATGTATTCTGCTTTCACTGAAACTTTAACTTGGTTATTAAAGACTGACAATTGACAATTCAACGCAGACTATTTCATGAAGGAAGTAATGCATCATAAACTCTCGACGCCTAGATATTTTTCAATTTATTGTACTCTTATTAGATCAATATAATTCTATGATTATTTTGTAAAAATGGGCTCTCCCAGAAAAAATTGTACATGGGGGGTGGAGGATATTTTGTCCGGGGGTAGCAAAAAATCATCAAAATTTGCCTTGTCCGGGGGGTAAGTTTGCTCTGTTCGGGGGTAATTTGGGGTGTCCGGGGGGTCAGCAGATGCTTGTCTGGGGGGTAAAACCTATTGTCTGGGGGGCCAAAAGTCACCCTGTTCGGGCGATAAATCACTAAAAATTGTTATATCCTCCACCCCCATGTACAATTTTTTCTAGAAGAGCCCAATACATGGAAAAGATAAACCTTAATTAGTCTAACCGAAAATAAACCCTTAGAGAGGTAAAATTTTCTTTTTTTGGGAACCCTTGGAAAGACTTCCTAAATTTTGGTTGATTTTCACCAAGTTTTGTTCGAAATTTCTGGGAATTTTGACCCTTTCTGAGGGAAACTCTCGATTTTCGTGATTTTGGAACTACTCCTTCAGAGACTAACTTATAAATCTACACCCCATTCGAGAGACTTTTGAGGCGTGAAAAAAAGATATCCTTATGGCTCGCACATACCCGTCTCCTGTTTTGATCAAGTGCACCCGGTGGGCTCCTTTGCTATGCTATCAAAATGTTCGAATAGTGCCTTCAAAATTCCCAATATCCAGAACATTCGGATTGGGCTCTTCCAGAAAAAATCCGTTCATGGGGGGTGGAGGATGAATTGTCCAGGGGTATTGAAAAAATACCAAAAAATTGCAATGTCCAGGGGGTAAATTCCAATGTCCAGGGGTAATTTTTTGTGTCCACGGGGTTGATTTGATGTTTGTCCAGGGATTTAACCCGTGTCCAGGGGGTTAAAAATCAAAATGTCCAGGGGTAATTCATGAAAAAAATAATATATCCTCCACCCCCCATGAACGGATTTTTTCTGGAAGAGAATTTAAATAGACTTTTAAAGTAGTGTTTTTTCCGCAGAAGGGCCTTTTGCGAACTTTCTACTTGATTCTCGACCTTTGAATAAGTACTTTAATCGTAGAAATTTTAGCGAGAGTAATTTTAGCGTATATTAGCGAGTCAGGAAAATCTTCATTTTTTTTGGATTTATTTTAGCGAATCACGATTTCAAAAAATTTCGCGTGGATAAATTTTAGCGAATACTTATCTGAGAAAATTTCGCGTGGATTAATTTTAGCGAATCACCATTTCCAAATAACTTTTTGAGATGTATTTTGGTGAAAGTTCGAGATATAACGGAGGTTCGAGATAAGCTTGTGTTTTTAAGCCTACATTTTCTTACAGAACTCTAGGGACCGACAAAAATAAATATCTTTATTAGTTTTCGCAGAAATCGTAAAAAAATAGAAGAAAAAAACTGGATTTATTTTAGCGAATTGCGTTTATGAAAATTTTAGCGATCTGTCGATTCGGCGTGTTTTAGCGAGATTAATTTTAGCGAAAATAGGGAAAACTCGCTAAAACGCTAAAATTAGTCTCGCTAAAATTTCTACGATTAAAGTATACGCCTGTGATAGATTCTCATGGCGTTATACTCTGCAACTATCGTCCCCGGGGGGGGGGGGGGTACTAGGGTTGGTGAATGAGGGGTATGTGCGGATGGGACCTCCGAAAACCGACCCTTAGAGAGACTGATTTTTGCTGAAAAGGTGACCCTTAAGAGAGACTTTTTGAAATTTTTTTTTTAGATTTTTGAAAAAAGTGATACCATGGGGGAGACTTTATTACAATTTTTTCTCTGGAAATCAAAAAATTTCCTAAATATCTTGAATTTTCCGACCCTTAGAGAGACTAATTTAAAACTTTCTGAATTTTCCGACCCTTAGAGAGACTAATTTAAAACTTTCTGATTTTTCCGACCCTTAAAGAGACTTTGAAAGGTGAAAAAACCGACCCTTACCGTCCGCACATACCCATCATCCATTTTTGCCTAAGTACCCCCCCCCCCGGGCTATCGTCACTTGAAGGACTGCCAAATGCCTGAGTGCTACATTTTCACCTCTTTTCAGCTGGAAATACAGTGCCGTTCCCATTAAATATTGTAATCATTCTAGGCAATTTTGGGACAGTTATTTTTGCATTTTTATTTCCAGCTGGAAATAGAGAGCCGTTCCCATAAAATATCTATATTGCTCTAACATTTTTCCTTTTTTATCTCCAGCTGGAAATAGAGAGCCGTTCCCATAAAATATCTATATTGCTCTGACGTTTGCTACATTTATTTTCCTTTTTGATCTCCAGCTGGAAATAAAGAGCCGTTCCTATACATTTGTATATCTCCTCCTGGCAAATGTGAACGGCTATTTTAAGGAAAAGGTCGAAACTTTTTTTTTGAGAGCTGTTCCCGTGCAATTTGTTCCATTTTTCTGGCATATTTTTCTTTTCCAGCTGGAAATTTGGAGCCGTTCCGGACAACCCGATTATGTTCATTTTATAGAAATTTTCTCCTGGCTGGCAAAAAGGAACGGCTTTTTCGTGTTTTGCCTCGGTGGCTGCTTCTGTCTTGTCTTCTTCAGAACGTAATAGTTTCTCGATAGGAAAAGTTACAGAGGAGACTCTTGCTCCAAGCTAATTATTGGAGAAAATGAATTTTGGTACCGCCAGAAACACAGAATCATTGAACACATATGCTTAATCGGAAAAGGATCCGTGTTACATAAAAAAGCAGTCCAAGCTTACAATGAAGAAAATGCTCGTAGACAAAAATCCCACGCAATCACAGCAAATATTTTCCGCTGTGCAGTGGCCGATTTGAAAATAGGAGCAGCTGCCGTTCATTTCGAGACACTTGTTTCACTGATTTCAAGCTGTGGTGGAAATGTAGGTTCGATTGGTCACGGGAGAAAGAATTTTAATGATATTTGCTACTGTTTGGAGGCCGTAGTAAACAGACAGACCAACAGATGGCTAAAAAGCTCACTGAAATCTACTGGAATACCACCTCATTTTTGGTCTACATTGGACAAAGCAACGCCATCTCGGGTAACTAATCAGGCAGTGCTAATTGTTGCAAGGAATAATGACGGAAACCCTTGTCCGATTCCCATAAACTCCCCAGAGGTTTATCAGCAACCTAGTGAAGCATTGTATGACATATTAGCAGAGCAAATGATCACAGCCATTAAAGAGAATTTATCTGCAGATCTTTTCACGCGGTATTTTTTAACTTGATTTTTTGGTTTTTGAAACGTAGATATTCTTAATGATTCAATGCACAACTAATAAATAGTAATAGCTGCTCTGTATACTGGTACTCAATTGATTTAGATTTTAAACATGTATTACTGACCAAATATTTAGATTTTTTTCCTAGCTCATACAATAATCCTGCACATTTAAGATTATGTATTCAGCTATTATCTTTAAAAACTGTATCAGCTTTTAAAAACTGTGGGGATTTCACAAAATACTATCATCCAAGTGATAGTGAAGGCAATTATACAAATTCTTTAAGAGATCCTTTCAAATTTCAGGCTTTGTGTTATTGCTGCTGATGGCCCATATCAGGCATCCAATTTTAAGTCTGAACTTCGAGACTTGTTGGGATTAAAGGGAAACGACGAATTGCAGCTTCCGATAACGTGGGATCCCGGTCATCAAGTGAATTTAGCTGTTACAGATATTTGTGATTTCAAATCGCTTACTGGGGAGTTTCTCTCAACGTTCATCAAGAGATGCAATCTTTTTAACCAGACTTTTCCCATGAAAATTTCTTTCTAACATATTCTGGAAGAGCCTACTCATTTTTCTCTTAAAAAAGCCGTTTGTATGAATGAACCAATTTTTTAACATTCGAGCAACTGATAATTCTAGCTACTTCTAGCTGATATATACATGAAAGATGGAATATTGCTAAAAATGCTAAAGTCTCTATAACAAATTACAAATTGGCACACGCCTACTAATATAAACTTAAATAAAATCTAATCTTTACGATCGCATGTGAGTGGAGTTTGCCTGAGTAAGGAACCTTGTTTTTTCTTTTTTTCAACGATACCTTAGATGTAATTGAGGAATTCCTCCATTTGACGGGTTTGACCTGTCAATTATAGAAAAGATGTTTTAAATTCTATTAGGTTACAGTATCCTATCTATATCATTCATATTTCTCCTTTTCTCTTGAAAAAAAACTCAATACTTAAGGTGGCGCCTATAGATAAAATTTAAGTAAGTGATGGATGGATGAAAAAAAAATAGAAAAATAATTCAAGTTTGGTTACTTTCATCAATTTTTTGAAAATTTATTGGCCTTTTTCATCAAAAATGGGCCGAAAAACGCATACATCCTTGCACAAAAAATCTCAAAAACTACAAAAGCTATAACCATAAAACTTTACATGCTGTTTACACATGTCATGGTCTATGTTCTGAGTTTTTTTCAACGAAGAGAAAAAAGTCGGGTACAGCCTGAAAATACCCTAGTTTCTTAGTAGCGGCATAACCACGGCATAACTATTATTATGATTGTTATACGCGCTAAATCCGGCTAAGCCTTAGTATTGAAGTAGCTTATTACTTCGTAGTATATTCAGGTTGAAGCCAACTATTTACCTGACTTTTGGAGAGTTAAAAAATCAGTCATGTTGAAGTTGATGAATGACCAATGACTGTTGATAACAGGTTACAAGGTATTTACTTCTTTATCCACTCATCATGATAACTTAAGAAAGGGGGGTCGAACTATGGATTTTTTTGTGATTTAGTTTTTAGTTTTTAATTCTTAAATACTTACCAAAAAAGGGTTGTTAGTAGAGGAGGGGCTGGTTTTTTTCCAATTTCAGCCAGGAACCTCGTTGGTCATGTTGGGGAGCTTAAACCTGATGCAGCTCGTAATTTTTTTGCAGGCATGGTTTAGATATCTAAAGGCCCTTGAAAACCACCTGATCTGTCTATAAAGAGTTATCGTGAGATTGCAGCAATGGTCAAACTTGCATCGGTTGAGGCTAACCCCAGGCTAACAAACATGGTAGAGTGGACCTGTGAGCTGAGCTACGTAGTTCATTTGTTTTGAAATTTTGCTGCTTTGATTGGTCAGTCATTTGATGGCAATGTAAGTTTCCCTCCACTGATGCAAGTTACCCGACTTACAGTCAGGTACATCCTAGTAAATGAACAGGGTATTTTTCACTTGCGACCATTGGCAAATTAACGGGGTCGAAAACGAAAGTGACGTAATAGCGCCGAATACCCAGTTTAATTGAACCGGGTTGGAAATATTTTGCTTCATTTCAAAGAACTGCATAGATGAAATTTTTTTTTCCATGGGTCATTTTGTCTTTGAAGATTGAAGAAACTTTTAATGAAAAAATAAAGTTCCCAGTTTTCTTCCTTTTTTCCCTTTTTCAGTTAGAAGTTCATTTTTATTCATTTTCACGCTTTTAGCCTGAGACGTCCTATCTCATTTACACTCGGTGACGAATACCCCATGCAAATGCTCACCCCGTTCATTTGCCAGGATGTGCCTGACTGACTTAACGGTAGTTCATGTAATGTTTCCACAAATACACGTATGCATGCACAATTTATCCTTTTTTAGTCATTAATTACATAAAACACAAAAAAGTAATGAATATGTAGGGGTGGTAGTCACTGACCAAGGTTGGGGTTTGTGGGACGACACCAAAATGGGTTTTTCCAGAAAAAAATTGAATATGAGAGGGGGGGGTAGAGGATGTAACATTTTTTGGAAATTAATAACTGACGGAAAATCAATGTTGTCCACAGTAGGGTAACGGACTATAGCTGGAACCGCCCAATGTGGAAATGTGCCTCAGTCTCAAGCCTAACGTGTGAGAGTTGGCACCTCTGGGTATGATTTAAATTCAATATTGTCAAACGCAATTGTATTTCAATGACACACTTTGATAAGAATAACTTTTCCTCAGGGTGGAATATTTTTAGCATTTTTTTTCACTTTTCTGATCTGACTGATGAAACTTTTACCAATTCAGGAATTTTTGTTGAGCTCACCTTCCTGAGGGTTTTCTAAATGTATTTTGACAATTTGGCCAATTTTTAGAAAAGAAAATACTAATAAATAAACAGAAGCTTTTCTTATTAAATAGTGTGTAATAGTAATTGAGAATGCCATTTTATTGTTCAATGATTGACTTAGATTGTTTTGCAATCTTTTGTCGATCAAGTTAATTTCTGATGCTCTTCCCCATTTTAAAATGTTGTGCTTCTCAAACAGAAATGCAATAAATTTACATCAATGCGTTTGGTAAAATTGTAAACCAATCAACTTAAAGTTGAAAACAAGCTGTTCGAACTAATCAAACAGTCAAAGTCACTATACGTGACTTTAGAATTTTTAATCCAATCAATCAACAATGTATAACAATGTGCCCTCCCGGTTATTACCATAATGGCTTTATGGCAACTCCTGAACTTGGGCACAGGATGTGCGGTTACACATTTTGTGGATTGCATTGTGGAGTCACAAGAGTGCTCAAACTGCGAGCAGCAAGCAATGCATAATGCAAATAGTGAGCGTCTTAAATAAAGACTCTCCACCCAATCCAAGAGTGCTCAAACAAAAGCAGTGAGCCAATATCCAATCCAATCAATCAAGAAAGAAAACTTAAATTTGATTTTGGTTTGATTTATTCAGCCAATGACTTTGATTTATTTGGTAACTGAATAATTTGATTAAATTCTGGTTTTTAAGCGTTATAAATTTAATAATATGATTAATACCAATAGACCAAATTAAATACCCTTCTGATGAATTTAGTATATAAATCTAATAAAAACATATAGTATTATTTTATCAACTTTCAGTCATCATGTACACAAATGAAATAAAAAAGTGGTTTCAGAGTTCTTTATCAATTAAAAGACTAGATGAAGCACCAGTTTCGTTGTCCACTCTGGTGGAAAATTTTAAAAATTCAAATAAAGACACTATAACCTTGAGTAATGGTGAATTCAAAAAGATTTTAATGAAACTTTTGGAAAACAAAGAAATACCATTCAACTGTAAAAAAGTAAAATTTAGAGGAAAAAATTCCACTTTAATCTCAGGAATAGGATTAAAACCAGTTGAAACATCAAATAAAGTCTCAGTCATTACTCCATGTATTGGTCATGAGGATGTCAAAGAAAGTGCAAATGAGGAATGCAAAGATAAAAAAGCTGTAGAATACCAAGAAAATTTTCAACGTGAGCTGTTGTTTGAGCAAGTTGATTTACCCTCGACAAACACAAATACTAATACAAATGAGACAGAAGCAAAGTGTAATGAGTGGAAAGATAAGCAAACGTTATTATCCGAGAGTTTTGATCAAAGGGATGCAACTAGAATAAATAATTGCCAAGAGGGGAGTGTTTTGACACAAGATTGTTTCAAGGATGTTAATTTGAATAACCATGCTAATGTGATGTGTTCTGATAAAGTTTCTGAAATAAAAGATAAAAACATTTGTTCTAAGAGACCTCACGCTGATTCTAATATCGTGATTGTTCATCTTTTCTTTTTACTCCAAATAATGATAGATCTTGTTCAGATTGTGAAAGTTATTCTAACACTGAAATCAATGAGCAGCTCAGTTTTGTTTCCAGCTCAAATTTGTGTTCATCGTTTGGTTCTAATGAAGATATTCAATTTTATTCAGATATTGAATCTAACAGTGATGTGGACTATTCTGTCCAAGGAAGTTCTAATATAGACAATAGGGACCTTACGAATCGACGACGCCGCTATAGAAGACGTCGTGAGAACCAAAGGTTTCGAGCGGCGTCCTTTTAACAACGTCTTCCTTTTATATCTCCCTACGAATTTTTCATCGAGGACTTCTATCTATTTTCCCGCGATAAAAAAAGCCCGCCATTATAATGCGCCATATTTGTTTACATTTTTAGAAAGGTTATCGTAGAAAACATCCAAAATACTCATTCCAAGAAAAACACAAGTTTTTAACCATTTCCAGGAAAATCAAGTCAATGTTTGCAGAATGCCAGCTTTGAGAGATGTGAGAAATGCTCTGGTACTAAGTTATGCCTTTGACATGATTGATGATTTTGAATTTGCTGCATTGTACGATATCAATCGTTCAAAGAATCCAGACTTTCCATATTGGATTTATGAAGGTTTTGATCTTGACAAATTGACAGACGACCAAAGCAAAGCAGATTTCAGATTTTTCAAAAATGATATTTATATGCTCAAAGAAGCTTTACAAATCCCTGATACTTTCATCTGCAGAAATAGACTTCATGTCGATGGAATCGAAGCTTTATGTATACTTTTAAAAAGATTCTCTTATCCAATTAGATTTGGTGACATGGTCCCTAGATTTGGCAGATCGGAGCCTCAATTATGTATGATAACAGGAGACATTACAAACTTCGTTTATAACATGCATCATCAAAAACTATCGGATTTCAATCAGCAATGGCCTTCTCCTGCTAATTTACAAAACTTTGCAAATGCTATACATCAGGCTGGTGCACCGTTAGATAATTGCTGGGGTTTTGTTGACGGAACAGTCAGGCCTATATGTAGACCAAATCAATTACAAAGAGTTGTTTATAATGGACACAAACGTGTTCATGCCCTGAAATTTCAATCGATTGCTGCCCCTAATGGCTTGGTAGCAAATCTATTTGGACCTATTGAGGGAAGGAGGCATGATAGTGGAATGCTGGCTGATTCGAACGTATTACCTCGTTTGAGACAAATTTGTAGAAGAAATAATCAAATCCCACTTTGCATCTATGGAGACTTGGCTTATCCTTTGAGACCAGAACTACAAAAACCTTTTCAAGGGTTACAACTTACTCAAGATCAAAAAGATTATAACACTGCTATGAGCAAATGCAGAATTGGGGTCGAATGGGTGTTTGGTGAAATTACGAACTATTTTAAATTTATGGACTTCAAGCGAAATTTAAAGATCGGACTTTCCCCTATTGGAAAAATGTATATAGTTTGCACTCTTTTGACAAATGCTAGAACATGCATGTATGGCTCCCAAACTTCCTCATATTTCAGGATAGATCCACCTACTGTATGGGATTATTTTCAGTAATGTAATGCAATGTATATTATATTTTAAAATAGTTGTGTTTTATTTACAAGGATAAAAACAATGTTGTTTAAAAACAAAAATAAATATTAACTGTTAATTTAATTGCATGGGTTTATACTGTATTTACAAGACTACAAGAATGCAAAACAGGAACTAAGAAGTATTGATATCTCTCACCTATTTTCATGTAGTTTTGATTACAAATACTCAACTTATATCTTCACTTGAATGAATTTTCTCAGCTTTGAAGTTCAAATAAACAAATGGGAACGCAAATACACTTGTAATTATTCTTTTCAGTCATTCAATGTCAAATTCCTTCTAGTAGATAGAGACAAATTTTCCTTTAGAACGAAAGAAAACAAGACAAAAAATCTATTTGCCATAGTTTTATTAAAAATAAATTTTGATTTTTTAAAATAACCTGCTTTTTCAAAATGTCAAATACTTACAAATTTCAACGTAGAATCATATAAGCAACATCAACTTCAATATTATAGAGTGATAAAAAATGCATCACCAAACGTCAAGTCAGCAACACCAATTTCAATGGAAGTCGTAGAAAGCACAGCCAATTTCAACGTACAAAGTCATAAAAAGGAACCACCAAATTCAACGTGAAGTCATTAGAAGGACCAACTCATTTATTTGAAGGGTTTTTATTGTTCATTTGTGATAAAGCTTGAATAAGTTGTAAAGAAATTTGGTTTTGTTGTTGTTGATTTGCCTGTATTTGTTTCTGTTGTTCAATTAAAAGTTGTAATTGCTGTTGTTCACGTTCCATAGTCATTTTCTTCATTTCTAGTTCCTTGTCCTTTGTTTCCTTATCGGTTTCAAGTTTTGCCATCAGAAACGAAAATGTCTCAGTACCAGTATTGCGTTTACCTTTAGATGATGATGGGCTGCCATCGTCAGCTGCTTTCCTCTTCCTTGTTTCTGCATGTGTTTCCATAGCTGTAGCACGAATTGCTTCAGCATCAGCCTTATATTTGTCTTCCTCTTTCTTCTTGTTGGAGGATGTGGCTTCATGTTTCTCGGATGCTTCTTGCATTTCAGAGCTTATCTCCTCCCATACCTGGTCCATTTCCGTTGGATTTTCCACTGACCCGGATTCCGCTGTTTGTTGACGCATTTTTCGTTTGTGGTTGTTCATTGCGATCTTCGTTCTGTCTCGAACTGACTTCTGTGTCACATCGAACTTGACCTCAGTGACCTTGTTTAAGTCTTCTGCAACTGCTGTCCACGCTGAACCGCTATCTCTGGTACCAGGTTTGAAATTATATGGCTTCATGAATAAGAGCTCACGCCCCAACAAAACATCGTGCTTATCATCCCATTTCATGATGCTAAAAATGTGAAAACATATGCCTGATTAATGCTTACATATACAATAATTTGTGTCATTTTACCTTCTTCAGATTGTATATGAATAGCCAGAAAGTTGCACATTTAAATCGAAGAAGTGATATCCAATTTGTTTCCAAATCCAAGAGCAATCAAGGCAAAAGGCATTTATGTTTGTTTTGGTTTGAAATTTGGAAAATTTATGCCCAAAAATATAAAATAATTGGTTAGTTTTTCAAGTAATTATATCTTCTAAATGGAAATTATCAAACTCCAATGGATTCAGCTTAAAAATTACGTTTTTTTTGTCAAAGTTTCATCAGATTTTACTTCAGCCATGTTTCTTCGAAGGACGACGTGAAAAAGACTGTTTTGAAGGAGTTGACCTCACGAGGCCGACTTTTTGCAAAAGGTGATTCCCGGGCACGCATGCGCATAAGGAGCAAAAATGGCGCATACGGCGTCATCTAAAGCGGCGTCGCCGATTCGTAAGGTCCCTAAAATGGTAAAGCTGGACATTCTGTCATTTCAGCATCTGATTCCAAAAACTTGGTCTTCAAAAACTCTGTTTCTAGTGAACTGTCTGTTTCCAGCTTTTTCCCTATTGATAGTGTTGCTCATCTCGAACAAAATAACTCAAAAGTGAAGATTCAAGATCAAAAGACATCAAACAAAGCTTCAATTTTTCATTATTTACAAAGGGTGAGGTTGATTCAAAAAAAGGAGAACTTCAAAACATTACATACTCAGAAAAGAAATTTTCTTTTCGAAACCCATCAAAAGAATCATCTCGACATTATGATAATTTAACATTTTCTAGATTTTATCAAAATTTTAAAAGCATAACCCCATTGCAACTACAGTCTTGTGATTATAACAAATTTGAAGACTTTTTGCACGCAAAGTTTCCGATTAATCGGCTCAAAAGTGATCAGTTGAGAAATTCAATTCTTCAAGCTAGGTCCACCTCTGATTTTTTGGAGACACGCATGAATGCTTTTCTATGTGGCTCATTTCCTCCAATATCTGGTGGTAATGCAGCTAGCCAAATGTTGGAATACTTGGAAGTTTCAATGTCGATTCCACAGTTTACAGCAGAAAGCTATTCACCAAACTTGATGTTCAAATGTGAGTTCTGTGAGATTTATCGTGATTATTTGAAGCGGAGTGGAAAACTCTGTAAGATGGGCCCTAGTGTCTTTGAGGGCTGTCGACAGCTCTATGAGCATTCTGTAGCTGATCACCACAGCAATGCAATTGAGTTTTTGGAAAGACACAAAGTGTCTCAACAAGATTCAAATGATAAACACAAAGAGCATATTTCAAGCTATTTTAAAGATTTGCTGCAAGAAAAATGTCTTGCATGTATTTATGGGACCCTGACCTTGTTAATGAATTTAAACATGATCAAAACCTTCGAAGAAAAAATCCAAAAAGTTTTTTCTTGGAGAGGAAAATGTGGAAGAAATGTATGAATGAATTAAATCATGAAAATTGTCAAGACTACCAAGGTCTGGAAAAAAAATCATCCAAAACACTTCGCAGCATTGTTTGAAGAGAGTAAATCTA
This sequence comes from Clytia hemisphaerica, assembly GCF_902728285.1. Lineage (NCBI taxonomy): Eukaryota > Metazoa > Cnidaria > Hydrozoa > Leptothecata > Clytiidae > Clytia > Clytia hemisphaerica. The sequence goes on from NW_027103598.1 coordinate 953,132, forward strand.
ACTCTTCCAGGTCTGTCTTTGTTCCTGCAAATGAACAGAAAATTTTGGTAAATGGTAAAACAGTAGTTCTTTTTGGTGGAATAAGATCACTGGACCCTCCTTGCCTAGGTAATGCATTGAATGCTGGTCCACACCCATTTACTTGTGAAAACTGCCAAAAACAGAGGAAATCACTCAGAAACCTTAAATCATTTCGTGACAAAAAGGCTTCCCTTCCAAAGACAGAATCACGAGTTGGTAAGAAAGGGATGCGCTTAGACTACGTTTCAAACCCTGAGAAGGAACAGCATTATCAAGAAGTCCTTGAGAGAAATGAAGCCCTTGGTAAATTAAATAAAGCTTACAAAAAGCAAGTCATGAGTAAAACCAATTGGGAAAGATTGTTGTTAGAAAGTTGTCAAAAGGATGAAGTAAGGAAGCTTGTCCTTGACTTGGTTTTACTCATTGAAAGTAAAGATAGCTCCCTTGAAATTAAAAAAGACATCATCAAAAATTTACTAGGAAAATTGAGATCAGGTGTAAATCATAAATTTCAACCAATAATCAAAGATGTGGCAGCATATTATCACAATTCTCTTGGGCCTGACAAGTATAGCTTACTTCAGGATCTCTTTGGACTTCCAGGAAAGACTTGTGCAAAACAGCACGGTCTACAATCTAAACTTTTTCTTGGCATGAACGAAGATGTGTTTGAAAGGGGTGTAAATTTATACAATGGTTGTCCTGTCATTGATGCCACTGATGAGGCAAGAACTCTGAGGATGCTGTCTGGTGTGGTTGACAAGGACGGGAAAATTGAAATAATTGGTCAATGTTGGGAGCCTGATTTGGATGATTGGAGAGAGTCGCGGAAATTTTTAACAGATATTGTTGAGGAAGTTGAAAACAAAGGTTTTCCAGATGAATTCACTGCATTGAAGAGTTATGCTGATAGTGCTATTACAAAAAATCAACTTGCTAAAAGCACTGCTATTCATAATCTGGTTTCAGCATCTGGATTGAAAACAAAACCTCTAATCTACATGATATGGCCTACTCCAAATTTAGGATATCGTTCTTTTCACCTTTTGAAAATATGGGATGTAGTCAGATCAAACTGCTTCCTTTTACCATCTGGAGAACTAAGGAAAGAGCCTATCAATCTAGTTGGTCATAGCTCGGACTCAGCTGGATTCCAATTGGCAGCTGCTGTCTCATTAATGACACCTCAATCTCAGGCATTTAATGTTGGTGTTAAATATTTGACTCTTGGTGCAGGAGAAAGTCAGTTTGCTGCACCATACTTTGGTCCATTACCTTCCATAGCTTATCTAGATTATGATCATAATCTGCGTCTTTTTCTGAAGTGCTTGAAATATGATACCTTGGATCTTGATTTTTTTCCTTGTTCAACAAATTCCTATATTGCTTCTATTACTCATCTTCGGGAGCTAAAGGATATTCTTGATAATAGTGGTAATTCTCATCTTTGCTCATTTTCTATCAACGATTTGCTTTTCGCTCGCTTCCTAGACCAGAATGTTGATGCACCTCTAAAGGTTTTTACCACACAAGTTGCACAACTTCTGCATGAACATGTTCCAGGCTCCTCAGGAACGTCTTTGTATATTGAAGGTGTTGTAGCTCTTTTCAAACCTTTTCTTCACCCAGAATGCAACCCAATTTCAAGTCAGGAAAGCCTCAGCGAAGGGATAACTATTTTCCGAATCTGGAAACAAATTTTGAAGAAAAAATCTAAACGTTTGAATGCGATAAAGAATGCAGCCAAGGATGCTTCTAAGCGTGGGAGATTTATCACGTATGGGTGCTCAAAGACATCAGAAATTCTTTTTGCTGCTGGTACATGCCATATGCTCGCCATGTTTGCCCACTTTAGAGAACTTGGTACAGCCATGCTCCCGCTCTCCAACTGTGGTACAAAAACAACCGAAAGGATTATCAGTGAGATCCAGGGAAAAACGAACCAGCTTCAATCTTTGGATGCACAGCCAACACTTGCTGAGATAATGGCGAAAATATCGAAAGTTCAAACCAATCATACAGCTGAGGACAATATAATTGCAGCAGGAGGAAAGAAACATAGTACAACTAATCGGCGGAGATTGTCCCAGAAATTGAAGGTGGCTGAGAGTTCAGACTACACATATCCGGAGTCTTTTGTTGAATTCAAAGAGCAACAACAAATTGCTTTCCAAAGTGGAGTTGAGAAAGGTATTGCCTTGTTTCGAAAGTATTGCTCTGAAGGAATTGAATTTTTAGAAAAGAATGGTGGTCTTGGTTTTTTGACAGGATTCAAAAATGGCGTGCCTAAAGAAAATGAGTTTGATGGTTGTGTTGATGAAAAGTATGCTTTAGAGAAGTTGAATTTGAAAGCAGCTGAACTTCTTTCTAAGGGAGCTGCGAAAGAAGAAAATCTAATCACCAACTATTTTAACCCTGAAGATCAAACTACACTCAGTGACACTGTTGACAAAAAAGATGACAAACATGAATTAATTTCTGATGAAATTCTTGATGTTCTTGAGACAGGAGATAATGCATTGGAAGAAGGTACAGAAGTGTCAGATAAGAGAGAATGGTTTTTGTCAAGGGTTGTAAATGGCGAAAGTAGGGATATACATCTAGCACAGGCGCTTAAACTTTTTATCCCACGGGAGTATGTATCAAGAGAGAGGTCTCGAAGTCACATAGCTGCCAAGTTTCTTCCGGACAGATCAGAAGTGGATGAGCAACACAATGTCGTGGCATTTAGGTTTGTTGTTGCCAAAGTTTTGGGTAAGATCTCTGTTTGTAAAGTTGCGTCACTCAATTCAAGTGGTAAATCTGTTAAGAGTGCCTCGAATTTGGATGACAATATGACTTGTCAGCTTATCCCTTTAGAAAAGGTGCTTTCTGATAATAAGTTGTATGTCTTGCCAAAAAAAATCATTGTAAGTAATTGGATCAAGGTTTCGAACATATTGGGGGAGTTGAAGATGTCCTGTAATCAAAATGGACAATACAGCATTTTAGATAAATCACTCAGTATTTTACATGCGGCTGAAAAATGTCTTAACTTGACTGAAGATTTGAAATATGCCAAACAGCTCTCAAATAGCTTACCTCCACTAGGGTTTTATGAAGTTGACGATGTTCTTCAGAAAAAATTGGATCCTAAAACTGAGGAATTCTTGTACCAAGTGAAATTCAAAGGGCAAGAACAACAAGATCCCGTCTGGCTTAGTCAATCTTGTTTTGATCGTCCAATCAATTTCACTAAGCGAAAAGGCTTTGTTTCTGCTGAAAAGGTATTTGCTTCTGAAGATTCTTTCATGAAATTTGCTTTGGATGGAGGGAACTCTAGTGGAAAACAAAAGGCTCCAAAAAGGAGTTTGTCAGCTACCACTGCCACTCCAGGGAAAAAAGGGAAGGTTTCTGATAAATCCAAAGCTAAACTAAAATCGTTCTCGTATGATAAGGCTTCTTCACAGACTCAAAAAAAAGCCAGAAGCACCTCAATAATCGATATTGATATTATACAGTCTGATGTCGAAGAGAATGGAACTAGTTTGAGTGATGAAAAGATTTTTGATGATGCACTTGAAAAGGTTGCAAACGGAAGCTGGATTAACGATATTGTGATAAAGAAAGCTACTGAAATGATCAAAACACAGTTCCCAAACATAGAAGGCCTGCAAGATTCAATGAGATCAAGGAGTCAGCGTTCAAAGCTTAAACCAGTGCCAGTAGATAATGTTTTTAGTTTGCAAATTCACCATGATGGTCACAGCCATTGGGTATTATCATCATGTAAAGGACAGGAGTTATATGTCTACGACAGCCTGTATTGTGAACCATCCACTAATTTGAAGGCTCAATTGCTACAGTGCTATGGTAATCTTCTTGATGAAGGAAAACTCAAGATTCAATACAAAAACGTGGTAAAACAAGAAGGCTCCAATGATTGTGGCCTTTTTTGTATTGCATATGCCATTGATATTGCTAATGGAAGATTTCCTGAGAAAATTTGTTATGATCAGCCAATTATGAGGATGTATCTTTTGGAATGCCTTGAGAAGGGTCAACTAACTCCTTTTCCTGTTGATACACCTTTGGCGGGTACAGATGAACCATTAGCTTTGGAACTTCCTCCTCAATTCATCACCATGTAAATTATTTTCCATTGATAGGGTTAGCAAATTCTTGTTCATTTTTGCTATAATCTGATTTATTATATTGTTAGTATTATTTAACAGAAACATTGGGTCTGTTTATTAAATGATGAACTTCATTGTGATGAATTTGTTCAGTTTATTTTTCTCTTCTGTACACTGTAGAGCTTTCATACGTTTGATTTTGTATGTTGTAGATATGCCTTGAGCAGTTTTATTTAGTTTTAAAACGTACTGTGTAATTTAACAGGTCTTCCTCAAAATTACCTTTGCGAACCTCTGTTATTGTTATATTGTACATAGTTGTACGTACATATTATTGCGCAGTTTTTTTTGTTTTAAACGTATTGTGTAATTTAACAGGTGTTCCTCAGAATTACCTATGCGTAACTTCGTTGTTGTGTTTTTGTATATATTGTGCTTGAAGGAGGTATTGATATTTCTGTTATGCACTGATTTTTTAAATTCGTCTATAGTCTATAGAGAACTTGTTTTGATATACTATAGATCTTGTTTGTTGACTTGTTTAAATTAACGTTGCATTAGCTTGGATAGTTTTGTTTGGGTTTAAAACGCATTGTGTAGTTTAACAGGTGTTCCTAAGAATTACCTTTGCGTACCTCCTCCGTTGTTGTGTTTTGTATATTGCTTGAGGGAGGTAACTTGCCGTCGTCCTGGTTCACTGCTTCTTAAAATCTCAATTATTTTTTATCAAAAGTTTATTATCTGAATCTAGGAGTGCAGTGAAAAAAGCCACCTAAATGTTTATATTTTGCCATCTTTTCAATTTCAAAAACTAACCTAATTTCATATTACTCCAACTAAAAAGTCCAGGGCGACGCCTGGTCCAAAGTCCAGGTTTTGTATAGTTCACAGCTTTTCAACCCTGTGAATTTGTGAAGAAAAAGGATGGCCTCCTTCAAGCAATTCAATACATTTAAAATTATTAAACTCGAGACTTGATTTTTTTCTTATCCTATAATAGATTAAGATAAACATGTCCAAAAGAAGCAACCTTCTTCCAGAGATGTCAGAAGTGGGGCAGGATGATATTCTTGACAGCGATGATGAGGTTACTCTCCCGACGAACGGCTTACCACTCAATGATGCCCGACACAAAATTAAAGCGGTAAGAAATCGGAGGAGACGTCGAAATAAAATGGCCTCATTAAAGCAAATAAAAAAAGAAAATGTAAAGTTGAAGCAACAAATCGAGCTTCAACAAGTGCTTTTGCATGCTCATGTGCAAAACCTTGGTCAACTGCTTGGAAACCCGCAACATGCAAACATGCAACATGCAACATGCAAACATGCAACATGCAAACATGCAACAAGTAAACATGCAACATGCAAACATGCAAACATGCAAACTTGCAACAAGCAAACTCACAACATTCAAACATGCAACATGTAAACAACAATAACAACATCATACCTAATGCTGTGATACCACCAGTATTGCCTCATTCTGGTCAATGTGTGAGAATTCCAATGGCAATTCCAATTCAATATCCATACCAGTATCAATTTTTTGGTTAAACATGAACTCAATGACATTATTTGCATATGCCAAGCAAAATATTGATATTCAAGTGAAAATAAAAACTAGTGTTTTTAGAAATCGACTGGTTGAGGTACAGGGAAAATTCTTTTTCACTCTCTTTAAGTTTACTAATGACCAAGATATTTATACTTTTTTTGGTGACATTGTATCAGCCAATTCAGTACAATTGTATAATGTAAAATGATTTGCTGTGCTGATGAAAAATTTTAATAACCACACCTCTTCTTCACCTCTGAATTGAATTCCAATGTATACACTCATTCCTCAACTTTTAATCAATTGTCTGCCTGAAATTCACAGCTTGATTACTATCGAAATTATCCTTAGCCAGTCAATTTTCCAGGGTTTTGAGCTGCTACCGTTTTTATTTCAAAGATTGAGTTTGAGTTAAGCTTGAAGAACAAAGTAATCAACCCAGGCTCTGTTTAATTAGTTGGGAACTATTAAAACACAAAGAATTAACCTCAGAATGGGCTTTTCTGTTAATAAGGGCCTAAAACATCAAATTTCTGTCATGATTCTCATGGCTCATGTACAAAAATTAGGATTGAGTTTCAAAATTCAAGCAAAGATTGAGTTTCTGCCACCGTTTTATACAACATATTTAATAAAATTCTGATTAATAATGATTGATTATGCTTTTTTCATATGACAGTTTTTGCAATGTCGCCAAAATTGAAAAAAATTTGCATCTCGCCGAATGAAAAAGATTTTCCCTCGCCCGCATTCCGGAAACACAATTTTTTTAAATATTTGCGTTATTGTTCATTAGATTCTTAATTTATTTAGTAGTTTTTTAATATTTATTTTTTTCAAAAGTCAGAGGTCTATTGAGGCTGATTTGTTGTTGTTTTTAATTTTTCAAATCGTTTGTATTTTTATTGTTGGATTTTTTCATAGCTTCCACCCGTAGGTGGGTAGTAAGCGGTAACTGACAGTATTTTGGCCAGGGGGTCAACAAACTCATTTCAAATAAATCTGCTGGGGAAAAATTTTTCCCCATACAACAACACATTAAGGTGATCGCTTCAAGTACTTATCTCATTTTCTAGTTCTAAAGGGGATTGGTTTCGAGTTGAAAAAAACATTGCACGTTTTGTCAAAGTAAAGTTTACGTTTTTGTCAAATATATCATTTCTGCAGGTTAACAATTAAGCGGGCATCTAGAATAGTATTTAAATAAGGCTCACCTAAATTAACCTACCATAAACCTGCTTGGAAGCCAAGTTTTTTATTTAGCCTAGCCTTATGTCAATATTTTTTATCATATTTATAATACACCTGTATATTTTATTCAAAACCGAAAACGTTAGAAATTAATCAGATTCAAAGCATTTTTCGTTTACTTTTTTTGCTCAAATCTGACTTGACGAAGGATCCCTTGATCTTAAAATTATACTCTGTTTGTTATACTCTCAAAGTGATATTCAAGCTTTAAGTAAAGTGTATTATCCAAATAATCTGCAGCTGTGACAAAAAAGACGTAACTTTTCATAGAATTTGAATTGAATTGCAATCTTGTGCTCGCCGAAAAGATATTTTTGATTAGAATATTATCATTAAAAAATTGAAAACTTAAATTTAAAAGTGAAGACGAAAAATTGACTTACTTGAGTGATTCTTTATTTTTAGATCATAATCACCGTGAAAATTTTTTTTGAAAAATATCATGTTCATTTTCCATTTCAATTTTTTATTTGTTTGTTTGATACCTAAGGGGGAGAGTTTGACACAAACTAGAAATCCACTTATGCTTCTGTAGAAAGGTGAAGGTTAGAAATGTACACAACAGAAATTTCTTTTATGATCGCCCTGATTCTTGGTCGTAAGAACCACAAAGTTGATTTTTAATTGGCCTTCCAGAAAACTTTACAATATTTCTATAATTTTGAGCTTATTTTTCATTTTTCAACAGAAAAATAAACACATGCTAATTAGCAAAATTTTGATAGAGCTTGACCACAACCTGAAGACGGCTCAACAACGGTGGTAATGAGAACAAAGAAATGATCGTCCGAAAACCAAATAAATCGTTCCCAAAGAATAAAAAGTGACGCATTTTAAAACGAATGTTATCAACGTTTTTGTTTCAAGGTAGGTATCTTTTTATGTGTTTTAATTTTAAAGTTATTATTTTCGAAGTAAATTAAAGTGCAATAAAGAATATGTGTCCATTGTTTTAATTTTTTTTACGAATTTTTCGCACATAGTTTACAGTGGCATGGCGAAAAGAAGTATGAGGCATTTTCAAAGATGCCGTGATCAATCGACCATTTGTTTGATTCATTTATGAAGGGGATGTTGAATCACTTGTGAATGGTGAGAAAGAATTTTGTCAAATTCACAGAAATACAAGTTAAGTATGCAAATTCGGATCTTTTTTAAAACAGCCTTCAATTGATTTATCTGTTTTTCATAAGTCAATATGATGAAAAGTCTGTTTGTTGTCCTTTATTTCAACAAATGATAACGAACAGTCATAATGCTTCGATCATTAGTGATACTTCTCTAACGCTTCTTGAACTTGTTTATACAATGTAAGTTTTTCGACGAATATAAAGGGTTTCTTTTGTGACAAAATGATTGACAATAGAAATACTCGGGGAAGTTTCAATGTCTACATTCAATTATCAAGAAATTTTTTAATGAAATTGGGGGTTTGGGGAAGATCTGTACAACTCAACTTCCATCGTCTCTGTAATCAGAGGTTGCCGTGGAAGTATGTTGACAGAATCTCGTTTTCGATTCTTGAAAAAAAATATGTTTTGGTCCAGATAAGATCTGTACAACTCAACTTCCGTCGCTTCTGTAATCAGAGGTTGCCGTGGAAGTATGTTGACAGAATCTCGTTTTCGATTCTTGAAAAAAAAAATGTTTTGGTCCAAATAAGATCTGTACAACTCAACTTCCATCGCTTCTGTAATCAGAGGTTGCCGTGGAAGTATGTTAACAGAATCTTATTTTCAACTTTAAATAAATGGACCAATTATTATCACATATTCTTTGATTGTTTGTGACAAAGTGACTGACCAAATGACTGCAACAATCTTATTGTTTACATTCAATTATCAAGAAATTTTTTAATGAAATTGGGGGTTGGGGAAGATCTGTACAACTCAACTTCCATCGCTTCTGTAATCGGAGGTTGCCGTGGAAGTATGTTGACAGAATCTCGTTTTCGATTCTTGAAAAAAAATATTTTGGTCGAAATAAAATCTGTACAACTCAACTTCCATCGCTTCTGTAATCAGAGGTTGCCGTGGAAGTATGTTAACAGAATCTTATTTTTAACTTTAAATAAATGGAACATTATTATCACATGTTCTTTGATTGTTTGTGACAAAGTGACTGACCAAATGACGGCTACAATCTTATTGTTTACATTCAATTATCAAGAAATTTTTTAATGAAATTGGGGGTTTGGGGAAGATCTGTACAACTCAACTTCCATCGCTTCTGTAATCAGAGGTTGCCGTGGAAGTATGTTAACAGAATCTTATTTTCAACTTTAAGTAAATGGACCAATTATTATCGCATGATCTTTGATGGTTTGTGACAAAGTGACTGACCAAATGACTGCGACAATCTTATTGTTTACATTCAATTATCAAGAAATTTTTAAATGAAATTGGGGGTTTGGGGAAGATCTGTACAACTCAACTTCCATCGTCTCTGTTATCGGAGGTTGCCGTGGAAGTATGTTGACAGAATCTCGTTTTCGATTCTTGAAAAAAAATGTTTTGGTCCAAATAAGGATCTGTACAACTCAACTTCCATCGCTTCTGTAATCAGAGGTTGCCGTGGAAGTATGTTGACAGAATCTTATTTTCAACTTTAAATAAATGGACCAATTATTATCGCATGTTCTTTGATTGTTTGTGACAAAGTGACTGACCAATTGACTGCGACAATCTTATTGTTTACATTCAATTATCAAGAAATTTTTTAATGAAATTGGGGGTTGGGGAAGATCTGTACAACTCAACTTCCATCGCTTCTGTAATCAAAGGTTGCCGTGGAAGTATGTTGACAGAATCTCGTTTTCGATTCTTGAAAAAAAATGTTTTGGTCCAAATAAGATCTGTACAACTCAACTTTCAGAGGTTGCCGTGGAAGTATGTTAACAGAATCTTATTTTCAACTTTAAATAAATGGACCATTATTATCACATGTTCTTTGATTGTTTGTGACAAAGTGACTGACATGTTTAAATTTCAATTGCTTCTGTAATCGGAGGTTTTCGTGGAATAGTTGATGGAACTTGGTTTTCGACTCTTTAACCCTTTAAGTGTCATTGTCGTATATATCAGACATGGGCTATGTAGGAGGGCGAAGCCCTCCTGTAATGCATAGTTTGAGTTAGAAATCGTCATTTTTGGTCTAACTCGTAGGAATTGGATTGGGCTTCATGGCCAAGCAAAAAAAATCAAAAGTGAGTCTTTTCAGCGAGATTTTAAGTTAAAAAGTAAACAAAATGCAAAAGTTTGACAAAAACTTTTTAAAGATTTTAATCATTTTTTTTAAACCATTTTTGATCAACGAGTGATCCAAGAATATTCAAATTTGACCCAGATTTCTTGATTCTGTCTTCCAGCGAATTAATTCGTACTTTTACCACTGGGCACTTTTCTATCATTCAGGCAGGTCTGAAAGAAAAAAGAGACTCTAATCTATCCAACGCTCTATGAACGAGCTTCTAACTCCTTCCTATATAAGTCTTTAAAGTTTGAACTGGCAGGGATCCCACTCCACCTAAAATTCCTAAAATAAGTCAAAACTCCTAAAATTCTCCTAAATTCCTAAAATCTGAAAAATTTATCAAGCACGGTAGCTGATTATATTTGTATATTTGTATAATCAGACAAGAAACTAAGATTTTTTCCTGCGAGCAAGCTACCTGACCTTGAAACAACATGTTTAAAATGTATTTTCGCACTGAAATATTTGAAACAAAAGCCTATGTTTATTGAAGGAGTGCAGACTTTATTCAACTAAGAGGGCTCAAATGTTTTAAGAGCAAGGTTTGGTGCTTTGCGCCCTCGTCTGTGATTTTTTTACTTGATCATAAGCTTTATTACAATACAATGCCTTTCCCTGTTAATCTACTATTCATTTGTTTCGTTTAAGCAAAAATGAAAAGAAATTATGAACGCTGACAACTTCTCATTACAAAAAGTTCTAAATAATTTGTCTTGTCGTTCTCTTTCATCTTCTATCATCGTCTATTTTTTATCTATTCAATTTTTGGAAGATCTCAAGATTCAATTTTTAAAGAGATCTCCACAAAAGACTTACATGGAAAGTGTTGTAACAAATGTTTAATTATAATGCCTATTACTTTTCAAAGGACAGCTAAGAAGGGAAGGGTTCTAAGAGCACAGGTAAGTTTATAGTCACATCCTCAAAATGTATAACACCAAGTTTTACGTGCTTGCTGTTCAACCAATATGTTTAACAATAAAATGTATTGTTGGGATTTAGACTGTAATGTATGTACAAATGACTCTTTTTTAGCTTTTGGAACAAATTCATCATAGTTCTTGACAACCTAGATGTAAATAGTAAACGACGCCACATGACAATTGGAAAAAAAAAACGTAGATCGACATCTTACACACATCATACACACATCATACACACATCATTGCCGTCCAAAACAGAGTAAATACCCCTGCAGAGCTGATTGGTGTACCAGCGACCAAAATACAAAACGCAAGTGATATCAATCTTACTAAATATATTCCAAACATAACGGACGAGCAAAATCTAAAAGAAGAGCTGAAGGTTTTGGTGGCTAGGGATTTAGCAGAATATGTAGACGAGTTGAAATGGATGAAGAAGTTTACACCAGAGGTTATAACTCACAAGTATATGAAAGAGACAGAAACTGCATCAACAACAGTAAGAATCTTTTCTAAGAGTTTTTAATTTCCATTCACAAGGCCATTATGTACTTTACTTTAAATGCAAAACTGAATCTTGGTTTTCAAACTGTAGAAAGAACATCCGAAACAAAAAATCTGAAAGACAGGAAAAACAGAAATTAAACGCTGAATAAGCAAAGTAGAATACATCTTATTTTATTTTACTTTTCTTGGGGGTCCACGATTTGATGAGAACACCAGTTCTGGAATACAAAAGAATTGAGGGAGATACATCAGTTTGTTCTGGACATGACCGCCAGCTATCGTTAACAACAATGTCTATGATTATTGACTTATGAACGGATTTGAATGGAATTGAACATCAGAAAGATGCGAGTACTGCAACAAAAAGACTGGAAGGGTTGGTGCCAGGCATTGCTGATTTCCATACCTTTGGAAACATCTTAGAAGTGAGAGAAAAATAGTATTTTCTTTTCAACTGTGCTGAGTATCATGCTTATTTCTTGTTGTATGACAGTCTGTCTCAATCAATCTCAAGTAGTTCAAGTTGACCCAAAGAACTAAAAATGAGTTTTTGAGTCATTTAGTTCTTTCTGCGTTTCTACTTTCCTCTACTCTTTTGCTAGTGAAATCTCTTAGATTAAGTTAGGATTTAAAACTAAGATTAACTACTTTAAAATTGTTTAGCCCCAACCAAGCAAGCAGCCCAACTTTAAGTAGTAAAAGATTCCTGGTTGGTTTGTCTTTTATTTTTTGAGGTCTTACAAAAGGAGAATGAGGGTTTGGACAAAATATGGTCTGACCTTTTAAAATTACACATGAATGTCCTCAGAATCGAAGATTAATCCATGAAAAATCTTCTTTCATAGGCATTGGGAGCATTTTCTATGACAATAAATCAGCTACAGACATTGGCACTTTATATCAAGCACGCAACTTTCTAAATGCACGAAATGTCACCAAGGAGCCAATTAAATGTGTCAATGCCTCAGAAGAAATACTTCTGAAGTATGTTAAAGCAATCTTACTGGCAGCCTACGACCTTTTTTTATCAAACAATAACAATATTATTGCCAGTGAACAAACCAAAGAGAATTACAACAAGATTTGCGATGGTATGGTAACAACATTTTTGATGCCTGCATATCAAATGGAAGAGGAAATTGAATTTGGACCACACCACAAACCCAACAGTGTACCCAACTACACAAAAAATGTCCTTGCACTCGATACATGGTTAAATCGTTTATGAGCAAGAAAGTGTGCAGGTGGAGGCATACCACTCCCAGTTGGAAGGCGACGTGCTAGAGTTAGCTGAACAGTACAAAGAAAAGAAACTATTTCAAAAGGAGAAAGACAAAAAACACCTACAATTTTTGGATTTCCCTATCAATCTACTGGATGCTCTGAACATCAAAAAATTTAAAAATTGGGCCATTGAAAGTATCCTAAAAGCCAGCAAGAAAGGAGTTTACAGTCTACTTGAAGAGTGTGTGTCAGACAATTGAATAATTTTTTTCAAATCTTCATTTTGGGTAAACAGTTCTAATTATTTTGTTCTCCTTTTTTATACAATTTACAAAATTTTTAATAATTTCTAGAATCATTTTATAACAAATATTTATATTATAATAATCTAATCTACTAATCAACCCATTGACAAGGTGCATTTAAGACAAACCACAATTTAAATTTTTTTTTTTTAATTTGCACTACTTGTCTAATAACAATGAATATAATTGAAATGACACTACTTTTACATTATTAATCAAGATCAAAAGCTTTGTGTCTAGACTTATCCAGATAGATATAGCATGCTTTGTGTTTCACTGTGTGGCCTCTTTTTAATTTGTAAGTAGTTTTGTAGTCTTTTTTATTGTATCATACTTTTTTTTGTTTGTTTTGTTTGTGCGTGGGTAAACATGTAAACAAATCTAATTCATTATATTCGTCAATGATTGTTTCAGACGAATTATATTTTATATTCAGTTTTCAATTCATTTTTTTACTTTTAAACTGAGACCTTGTTATGTTTTATGGGTCTGACCGACCCTGAAAATTCCAAAATAAAATAAAAATAAAATTTATTTTGCTAGTGCATTTTTATTTTCATTGCTTTACAGACTACCAAATTTTCAAGGTTTTGAGAATTTTATGTTCATTTTTTTCATTTTATTCATGAATTCGACCATTTTCTGCCTTTATTTTCTATTTTCACATTTGTTTTAAACATCTCCTTCATTACGAAAGATTACCCATTTTTGTCAAGATTTAGTAGTTTTTGCTTCCTTTTTAGAAGATTTTTAGTTTTAGTTTTTTGCTAACCGACCGACCAACCCACTTTTTTGGATAGCTTGACCACTAAAGCAACAAATTAAATTTGCCTCCCCTAAGTCAAAAGAAAAAAAAAACTTCTCAACACAGGATTTTAGGTAATCAAAGTCACAAATTCTTAAAAAGGCTGACTCTTTCCTAATACTTTATTCTTCATTTTTTACAAATCTAGGAAAAGAAACAGCCCTTTAACCCTGAAACCCAAAAATGCAAAAATAAATCTGGAAATTTCTGAGAGCTACTTTAGAAGGTTTTCTCCTATTTTCATTTTTAAAGAGGTAAAATAATACAACTCTATTCAAATACCAAGTTCAATTCTTGTATTCTTTGGTCTAGTTAATGTTGATATTTACTAAAAAATATAACTACATCCTTTTGTTATAGAATGTAACAAACATTAGGTCGATACTTTTCAATGCCGTAAATTTATAAACTATTAACTACGATCTATGAAACTAATAAAACCAACAGTAAAAACAACAACAGTGATAAATCTACTGAATATGAACACACTCTAATATATATAAAGAACAATATTTGTAAGCAATAACATAAAAAATACAACAAGCAATAAAAGAAACAATTAAAACCCACAACTATAAGAAGAAAAGATACTAGTATGCAAACAAGATAGACTAAACAAGAAACTAGTACAGGCTAAGAAATTGGGACATACTAGCTAGAACTCTAGCGTGCTTTACTCTTGCTTCTTTCAAATTGTCAAATTATTCTAAACTAAAGTTTTACTTGAATGAAATGCAAATCTCAAAACTTTTAAAAGCAAAACATATAAAAATTCTTTTATGATTGTCTTACAAGCCTGACATGAGAATTTTACCTAGTGAATATCATATTGCAAAGTATATGACAAAAGTATTCTAAAACATTCTTAAAAACAAATCAATACTAAGCAAAAAATCAAAAGTCAGATGAAGATAAAGAAGAGTTGTCTGAGCTAAAGGAATCATCATGCATTGAACCTGCTCTTATATCAGTGTCAGTGTCGCTTTCTTCTATATCTGGTTCAGAGCCAATTCGATTATATTCACTGTCATTGAAACTTTTACTAGCTGCAGTTTCTTGACATAAAAGGTCATGTTGTTTTAAAACATTCTGGACAATGTAAACCACTTTGGGAATGACATCCATATTGAATAGAGAGGTGAATAGAGTAATATAGCTTTCATCAAAACTATGATTGGATATATCAATTATTTCCTCAATTGAACTCAAAGGGAATCCTGATGTTAAATCATTATTTAGAAGCACACCCTTGCTTGATTGAGAATCTGAGTATTGTTGTCGTAAGCTCAGAAGACTGTTTCTTAGTATTTCACGCCCATGTGCATTGAGTATACAACTTGGCTTTTGTTTTTCATTTGGTTTAAATAAAACTAAGTCATGTACAGTACATATTGCATCACAATTTCCGCATGAACATTGTTGTTGACAAATATCACAACAATCATGCTGCTTTTCCAAAGGTTTCAATTGACTTGTAGAATATTGGGAAAGTAATGTTTTCCTACGACATACCTCCTTTGTCGAGCAATAATCTTTCATTTCTTTATCTATCTTGGGAGAGGAACAAGAATGAGGATATTTGATGATAATAGCCTGGCTTTTCTGGCCATCTCTTCCAGCTCTTCCAGACTGTTGGAAATAGTCATCCAGACTGCATGGAGGTCCATAGTGGATGACTGAGTGTAAACCTTTACAGTCTACACCCATGCCAAACGCTACAGAGGCTACTAAAAATCTGACCTTTCCATCAGCGGCTGAAAAGGAATTAAGGACCCAATCAAGAACATCTGGATCTGTTTCTGCTGTATACTTAGCGTAAGGCCTAGTTTTGAAGTTTTTATATTTATCTTTCATTGCATCGTTAAAGGCATCAAAAATCAATGTACTTTGGTCAACTCTTCTAGCAAACACAAGAACCTTCTTTGATTCGTAACCATTTAACATCATATCATTAACATAATTTTTGAATATTAAGCTTGGATCCTTGATCTCAGATTTTAATACAAAATATCTAATGTTGTCTTTGTTTGGTATTTTTCTAATGATCTTTGGTGAATTCAAGCCTAGACTATTTATAACAGCTTTAGTCAATTTAGTTGTTGCTGTAGCTGTTAAGGCAGCCATTGGGACAGGATGGGTCAACAGGGACCTCATTTGACTAAGCTGACCATAGCTTGCACGAAATGCCTCACCATCCTCACTGTCTGAGCCCCTAAAAAAACCAAAATATTATTTCTGAACAAAGTAACTGAATGCAAAAATAGCAAAACAATACTTCAAACTGATGAAAATCTGTTCACACCCTCGACTAGAAAACAAAGGAACCATAATGACAACTGTTGAAGTGTATTTCTACAAGAATATGCGAAAAAAAGTTTATTTTAGAAATATTCTGCAAATCTTAACTATAATAATTACCATTTTTTAACAATATGACTCTCATCGACAACAATTGATATAAGTTTTGTGCTGAATGCAGACTGTTTCAAAATTGTACGGTAACGTTCCAAGATTGCTTCAGGAGAGGAAAACAAAATTTGGAAGCAGCCAGAAAGGACTTGCTGAATGGTTAAAAGAATAAGAAGTTAGAAAAAAGTGAATTACTTTATGTATATGTTTTATTTAGGAATTTTTGAAAAAATGATATCATTCATTTTCCATCTGTTTCCATATATATAATATACAAATTTTGGGCTGAAAAATATTTTTCAAAGATACAATGAAAATGCTTATTAAGCTCCCCCTTTTAAAAGTTTTAAATTTTAAAAGCTAATTGAATATTTATTTTATAGACAGAACCTACAACTACTGTACCGTAGCTTTGTGCAATGTCAACATATCGTTCTTTCATAGCAACTATATCTGATCTTTAAATGTTTATATATAAAACCTTCTGAATAAGCTGTTTAAAAAATCACTATACTATTATCGTAACTGCTTTGGGCGAGATCACAAATAACTTGTGTTCGCGTCGTCCAACCGACTCACTTTTGATCTGAAAAATCTGATTGTTTTTAGTCGGAAAGTCGGGGAATCTGTCGAATTTTTAGGCGATATTTTCCAAAGAAAATTTGCAGATTTAGCGCTAGTTAGTTTTTAATCATCAAGCGTTTAAAACAATTTCTACTCACAATTTTTCAGAGATTTTTTGCGTTTTAGAGTGCTACATAACTGATTTTGCCCATTGAGTTTAAAGCCTGAAGGGCTAGAGTTCAATCTCTAACCTTTCTCAGGCAAGAAAAAGTGAAGCCTTAAAAAAAGCGCCGCATTTTTGACGACAGATCGAATCTATCGTTTACGATTGATATTTTTTACAAAATTTAGCGGTAAATTTTAGTTTCAATCTGTCATTGTGGAAAAACCAGGCCACTCGCTCAAGGCCGCGCAATTTTGGTAGGATTTGTTGGCTTCAAATCCTACCAAGGAGATTGACTTCTAGCCCTTTGGTCTTATACTTCATTGATTTTGCCGCTTCACATGTAACAATAAACATACTGCAGACCGGGCGCTAGATGATTCTTGCAGCCTGAACAAGCCTAAGGCCAGAATGTATTTTTCCAACATTTTTATTGCCTACCGACCAACCGACCCATATTTTAGAGCCAAAAATGATGTGAACACAAGTTATTTGTGATCTCGGCCTTTGCAGACCATCAGATTAGTTGCTATGGCAGGCATGCAGAATTAGACAAGGTATGTTGAGATTAATAGCTACTACTACATACATACGAAGCTGTATGATTCAAACAGTACTCATTAGCAATAAAACAGATATATACATGACTTTTAATCAACTCTATTCTCCTAAAAAATAAATGGATCTGTTTCGGACTGCTACTATACTAAAAAGTATATAAAATCCACAGCCGCACATACAGAGCACACAAATCAAAAACAAAAACCCAAATTACCTCAACCACATCAGCAGAGTCACCTCTAGCAGTCACCTCTTGTTCCTCTTCAAATTTTGACATCAAATGAACAGATTTGATACCTACAGCTTCAAGCTTTGTCATTTGATCTTTGATCAAAGAGGTCAAAGGAGAGATGACCAAAACTATACCCCCTTCTTTTATCACTGGAAGGGAAAAAAAAATCAAACTTTTGCCACTGCCAGTTGGCTGGATCACAAATAAGTCTTTCTTCTGCTGAATTAAACAATTGATGGCCTCTATTTGATATTCTTTCAGATGTTCAATCCCAAACTTGGAACATACAGCATCATTCCAACTTTCCTTCTCCATTCTTTTTACTTTTTTACTTTTGTTTTGCCGCCACAAAAATATTCATTCGAAAACTTTTTTAGAAAAAATTTACATCGTACTCAAGAGCGTACCTCAAAACAATCCAAAACAAAACTGTGAGGCCCCCTGCTATAAAGAAATTCCCTTATAAAGGGACTGGGAACCAGCGGACTGTTTTACAGTCCGCCTAAGCAAAAGCTCAAAATTAAAAAACTACCCAATACTACCGGGCCACTTATCAGCGCCAAAAAGACCATAAAAAAGCTCTAAGTGGACCCCGGGCTAGTAATTTAATTGCTAATCGCACGATGGGTTTTTTTTTTCTTATTTGGCACGCCCTCAAAGAGAGCAATTAATCGTTAATTGCATCCTGTAGAGAGCAATTAATCGTTAATCACACTCTCCAATGCCGCGCCAATGTTTACAAAATTGATTTTAATGTTTTTTCTTACTTTTTTTTTGCATCGAACGTTTTAATTGCATTCGAAATTTATTTTGTGAGAAAGAAAATCAATAAACAACAATAAAAGAAAGACATAAAGAGAAGAGAAAAATATAAAACTCTCAGTGTAATTTCTGTAATTTACTTTCCTAACTGGGAAAAAGTAGTGAAAGCCATTGTGCGATTAGCTCGTAATCACATAATAACTCGTACAATTCGAATATTGCACTCGTGATTTTTTTGTTTCGAATTTTCCTCGTCCTTTCGGACTCAATAGTTTTTTTAATAACAAAAAAATTACTCGTGCAATTATATTCGAATTGCACTCGTTATCATGTGATTACATATACTAATTACTCTTGATAGAATAAATTCAGAAACAACTTATAAAGACAATTTTTTGTTAAAAGTGTCAGAACTCAAAACAGAAGTTTTATCTTCAAATTTCGTAACCGACCTTCTGATTATGGTCACAAATTTGTTCGAGTCAAGGAAATTTCAAGTTGTACAGAGTAAAGATTATAAGGCATTGTTAACTGAAGGGACTGGTATAAACTTGAAAGAGTTGAAGAGACATTCTAGCTATAGAGGTTCGAGTTAAGGAGACTCCATTGTATACACCAGTAAATCTTTGTGTCGCAGGACGAGTTGGCCGAGTCAGGTAAGTGCAGTGGTTTCTCTGAATCCTGTCCTGGATATGATCTTTTCTTT